>NW_012267310.1:7009942-7018034 GCF_000151885.1 Dipodomys ordii | reverse complement strand
CAGGAGGCTGAGATCTGAGGATCGTGGTTCAAAGCCAGCCCCGGTAGGAGAGACCGTGAGATCCTATCTCCAATAAACCAACAGAAAACCGGATGTGGCACTGTAGCTCAAGTGGTAGAGCGCTAGCCTTGAGCTGAAGAGCTGAGGGACAGCGCCCAGGCCCAGAGTTCAAGCCCCACGACCGACAAAAAAAATAAATAAAATAACTGCTTGATCTCATAAGCTTACAAAGCCATGGGTTCAAATTCAACTACCATCACAAAAAGTTGCTTAAAAACTGAACTTTGTATTTAGAACCATGTACAACGATATTTTTAAAAATGCTGTTACCAATTGGCCAACTGAATTTTTGATGTTCAGTTGTATTTTTTATAATTACTCAAAACATTTATTTGTGTATGTAAATCATTTGTTGTTATTTTCATTACAAGTGCATGTTGAGGTTTAAGAAGGGGCCAAGATTCCAATAATCCTTTCAAAATTATATCACCAATGACCTAACTTCCTTCCACTAGACCTCACCTCCTAAAGATGCTACCATTTCCAAATGGTATGAAAAACTAAAAAAAAAAAAAAAAAAAAAAAAAAAACCCACACCCAATCTTTAGCATATAGGCCTTTGGGAGCCTTTTTTAAACTTTTGCAAATCTAATTTCCTACAACAAAATATTGCTCTATTTCTGAAAATTTATGATCTTCTCAAGCTTCACTGTCTGAGGAAATTAGGGAAATTCTTATGCAAAATACTACTACTGCCTAAGATATGAGTCCTTAATAGAACGTTTGGATGCTATTATGCAATAGTGAAAAAGCCATACCCTTGCAGTTGAAGAGAATATATTCATCCTTCATTTCTCTACTTAATAGCTAGATGAAATAGCTTTGCTTTTCTATCTAAAGCCAGGGATCCTAATTGTTTGTCCTTCAAAGAGATGTCAGAAATATTGAGACAAAATGTAGTAGATGAAGTTTTTCATCTCATTAGACAATTAGGCATTTAACCTGGGAACTACTTATAATACAAAACTAAATGATATAAGTAAAATTAGAAATCAAATCAATGTGCTGTAGGATTATAGTTATGGGAATGGCTAATGTTATATATAGGGCTAATTAACTTCCACAAATTCAGAAAGTGAATGAGGTGGCAAATGAAGTTTTACTGGTAGAACTTGGTCATTTTTTATAACCATACGTTCAGTGTAACAGTGCATTGATTTGTATTTTATCTCAGATAGTTGGTTTGCATGTAGGAACCATGGATGCCATTATTAATTTCCTGCTAAGAATCAAGATGAATCTCATGCTGCTTCCTTTTATCATTTCAAAAATATCTATTATGCTCCAAAGCATAATAATGTTTACATTTTTCCTATAAATAAACTGGTTTTAGAAACATACACATAGATATGAAGTTCAACATTAATGTTTAACACATAAGCGCAAGATGTATATAGTGGAGTAATTTAATGATAATATTCAGCAAAGAAATTAAGATAAAATGTAAATTATTTATCATAGGTTATAGTAACAGAAAACATTTTAATATGTTTCTTGTTTATAATTCAAAGTTAATTTCCATACATTAATCATGATGTACAATAATTCCTTTTAAAAATGTCAATGTGTTATATAAGAATTTTTGCCATTACAAATTATATACATTTTTTTGTTTCTAAATAAAACAGTATTTTGAGAGGATTAATTTTTTACAAATAAATACCTTGAAAAACTAAGCTATAGTTTTCCTCAGACTGCCTCGTGTTAATATGCACTTCTCAGTACAAAAACCCTTCATTTTATTTATCAGCAGGGCAAAATTTTGACTTAGTTTAATGAACATAACATATTAATAGCAACTGATACAATTTGCCAAATAATTGTTTCAGGATGAGCCTCAACTATTTTCAACATCTTTTTACAAATATATGTATAACGGGTTTGCTACTGAGTTTGTGTGAAATAAGAGACAATATACAGCAAGGTATGATAGAGAAAGCATAAGCAAGGTCAGTATGAATTCCTTGAAAACCTACAGGAAAATAGTGAATGTTTTGCAAAGACCATAATCTGCCATATAGGCTGCTGTAATTGACCCTCTCTTCTGCTTTTGTCAAGATGTATTTGTTCTCCATGAATCCAGATTCTGCTTCTTCTGCTCAAGCTTTCCTTTGTTTTTAAGGCTTAATTCAAACTCCTAATTTTGGTTTCCAAGGTCCTCAGTTACTTCACTGGTGTGAGCATTTGTCTTCATCTAGGCAGTTCCATTTTGTTCACTATGCTTTAGAAAAACTATTTGTTCATGCAAAAACACCAAAGTCATTGCCACTTTGGGGCTTTGTGTTAGTGGATGCCTTGATTTGAAATGCTTTTCCCAGATTATCTCATATCTTATTTCCTCTTGGCATTTAAAGCTGACATGGCGCTTTCTGTGGCAGTGTATTTTGAAATGTCCACCAAATAACTGTGTATTTGTTGATCACATAAATAGAAAATATAGCTAACTGATGTTAACTTGGTTCTTTCTTATTATTTTTAATATTTGTTCACCCACTAAAATGTAAGATCTCTATGAACAGAGACCTTTTGTACTTGGTTCACCAATGTCACCATAGAACCTATAATAGTACTTGGCAAAAAGGAGATATTCAAAAAATATTGGAGGAATGAACATAGATTGCTTTAAAGATATACTTCCAAGATGAACCAACTATAAATACAGTTATGCAAATATGCAGCATTTTCCCCAAATGCTTTAGGAAACTAATGAAAGTTAATATTTTTTCTTTATGAATTCAAAGTTTTACACAAAATTATCCATAATTTTCTATGGATTCTCTGATTCTATATTACATCTCCATAGCTCCACAGATCATTCAATACAGAGCCCAAGTGCATACTCTATACAATTCAATGCAAGTGGAAAGTAAAAGAACAATTTGAATTATCTTTTAAGAGAAAAGTAACATTCCAATTATAAAGTGAGGGACAGTGATATGAGAAATTCAACTGGTACTCAACGGGTAGTTCTAAATATTTTGGCCAACTGTCAACTAGAATTTCAGGACTGTGCTTCTAGTAGAAATCTATACTAGAGAGGAAAGTTTAGGTAGTTAGTAGAAAAGTAATTACTGGAATAATGATGCCTTTGCTTTTCAAAAGAGTAGGTATACAGAAAACCATCCAATTAGGGAATGAAAAAAGAAACAAGTACAAGAGAAAAATAGAGTGGCCTTTGAAATATAGAATGCAAGTAGGGCATCATAGAATAAAACACTTAGGAACTTATACACCATATGGGGTAGTGAGTGTTCAAATGTTGTAGTGTCAGAACTTGAATATTTGTGGAGTAACTGAAAGAAGAAATTCTCACACATTGCTATTTGTCATCTAGAAACATTCCCTTTAACATTATTACCTAGCAATTCACTCTGGAAGAACAGCTTGTAGAAAGTCCTGTGCATAACTTCCAGTACCTATATTCATGAATGTCCACACTGAGTGCTTATTGTACTCCATTACCAGAAATATTCAAAACTTTTATTAATGGTCAAATATATAAACTACAAGTTTTTGTTTTGTTTTCCAATGAAATACTATAGAGTATTGAAGAGACTTACAGATGCATGAGAAAACATTCATATAACTCATATGTATGATGTTGAATGAAAGTAAAAGTTACAAGAAAGTGTGTATGATTTCATCGTATCAAATTTAAAACAATAAATTCCAGAAATGCATTTTTTGTTTGGCAATGTGTAAAGAAGGATAAGAAAGTAATTATTATGAAAATCAGGAGAACTAGATAGACAGAATGGCATGTGGTCCTAGAAAGACATTATGGTGTGGTGATGTTCCAAATCCTGAAAGGAAAGTTATTTTAGGATGCTTATTTTGCTTTGCTTCCTAGTTGAGCTATATGGTTTGGGGGAAGTTTGGGGAAGATTTTAGGACCTGTGACATGAAAAAGTGTTGTTACACATTAAAAAATAAGGTGAACAAGCTGGGTGTATGTGGTCCTCTCCTGTAATCAAAACTATTCAGGGGACTAAGATCTGAGGCTCTAGAAAAGTCCATGAGACTCTATCAATAAACAAAAAGCTTGAAGTGAAGTTGTGATTCAGGTGGTAGTGTCAGCAGTGAGTGAAGAACTGACCAAAACCACGAGGCCCTAATTCGAGCATTTTTATTAAAAAAAGATAAAGAAAAGTTATCATGACTAGCATCTTTTGATTTCTTCTATTTACAGAAAGCTTAATCTATTTTCCAAATCAACAAATAGAGTTTGAGAACAAGAACAGAAATCAAACAGATTATGGATATCTGTAGTCTATAGATGAAAAATGCTAATGAGTTATGTATATGATTGTTTATGTCATATATACTACTATATACAGAAAAAGATACACAAAATTAGTATTTTCTAAAATCTCTTTAAAGGAATTTAAAAATGGGTATCATAAATATTTGAAAGTTTAAATATGTCCTTTTCCCTATACCTCAAGCTATTTCCTGTGGAATTATTTCCTCAAGGAGAAATAGACTCTCTTAGAATTAATGAATATAAAATCTGTCAAATGATGCTTAGGAATTAAATGTGGCTTTTAATAAGTGGGTGAATTAGTATCTACCCCCATCAGAACATAGGATTTTACAACTAATATTCACAAACGCTCATTTTTCTTGCATTTCTAAGCATGGACTTATTATAAAATATGCTAGAAAGCTAAGTATATAGCACATGCTTAGTTACATACTTTTATTTTATAATTTTAAAAGGAGTCTTTGTGGTAGGCATTGTAAAAGACATATGTTAGTGTAATCCTAGCTATTCAGGAGGCTGAGATATGAGGCTTGCGGTTCAAAGCCAGCCCGGGCAAGAAAGTCTTATCTCCAATAAACAACCAGAAAACCAGAAGTGGCACTGAGGCTCAAGTGGTAGAGAGCTGGCCTTGAGCTGAAGAGGATGAGGACAGCACCCAGGCCCAGAGTTCAAACCCCACAACCGCCAAACAAAACCAAAAAGACATTTGTTAGAAGTAGTTTTTCCCCATTCACATATGAAACCAATAGAAAAAAACAGATTAATAGTTCTAGTTTATTTAAAATATTTATTCAGTGTTCAATAATTTAAGCTTAAAATATTGTATTAGCCAGGCACAGTGAGTCAGATTTATAATCCTATAAGAAATTAGACAGGTATCTATTCAGTGTCTGGGCATAAAAGTTGGTATTTTTTGTGGGCTGGGAAGGTGGCTCAGTGGTAGAGTGCTTGCCTTGCATGCCTGAGGCCCTGGGTTCGATTCCTCAGCACCACATAAGCAGGGGAAAATAAGCCGGAAGTGGCGCTGTGGCTCAAGTGGTACAGCACTAGCCTTGAGCTGAAGAGCTGAGGGACAGCGCCCAGGCCCAGAGTTCACGCCCCATGACCGGACCCCCCCCCCAAAAAAAAGTTGGTATTTTTTAACCAGTGGTACATGGCTGTCCTCTGGAGTGATATGGGGAAACATAAATAGGAGAATCACAACTCAGGCTGGTGAGGGCATAAAAGTGAGAACCTTCTTCGAAAACAATCAATGTAAAAAGTTGTTAAGAGGTATGGCTCAAGTGGTAAGGGTACCTGCTTAGAAAGCTCAAGGCCCTGAGTTCAAGCCAGAGTAAAATAACAAAAAAGTGTTGTGTTAGCAGTCCTTATAAGTTGATGATTTATTTGTGATTTGGAAATAAAGTTTAGGTTGTATTACTCACTTGTGATTCTCTGTGTCAATCTTTGTTTCTTATTAATAAAAAGTTATCTGTATTACATGTGCATTCATCTGCTAATAATCAATTAGCTCTGGGGAAATGAATGTACAGTTTATGGGCAGTATTAACACTAGTTTGAAAGGATATTTTCAAATGCCAAATTTTAATTGCCCTAAATGCTTAAAAGTATCATTGCTTTTCATGATGCCTGAAAATGTAGAAATTCTTCATTTCTTTTTTTAACCATTTTCCCCTCCACAACAATCCTTTACATTTGCTATCAGTTTGATTGGCATCTTTCCACAAATTACCACACTTAGAAATAAGCATTATGGGGGCTAGGAAGGTGCTCAGTGGTAGAGTGCTTGCATTGCATGCATGAGGCCCTGGGTTCTATTCCTCAGCCCCACATAAGCAAAAAGAAAAAGGCCGGAAGTGACGCTGTGGCTCAAGTGGTAGAGCGCTAGCCTTGAGCTGAAGAGCTGAGGGACAGCGCCCAGGCCTAGACTTCAGGCCCCACGACCAGACCTCCCCTCCAAAAAAAAAACAAACAAAAAGAAATAAGCATTATACTTTCATTGTAGTATGTGTAGTTTAGAATTTTCCCTTATTCTAAATGAAGATTTCATAATTACATTGTTCAATAGTTTGTCACAATACTTGGAGGTATACTTTTGCAAAGTAAAAGGAAGACAAAGTTCTGTGTAATTAATGACAAATTTCTGCTAATTCATTTTAATTTTAAAATTAGGAATTTTTCCCTCTGATATTGGTGATCAAAAGAAGATCCAAGCCTGTGCTGGTGGTTCACACCTGTAATCATAGCTACTCAGGAGGTTGAGACTTTACGATTGCGGTTCAAATCCACCCCAGGCAGGAAACGCCGTGAAACTCTTATCTCCAATAAACTACCAGAAAACTGGAAGTGGTGCTGTGGCTCAAGAGATTGAGCGCTAGCCTTAAGCAAAAGAGCTGAAGGACAGCACCCAGGCCCAGAGTTCAAGCCCCATGACCGACAAAAAAAAAAAAGAAGATCCAATATGGAACATTTACTCCAACAAGGTACTGAGGGAAATATGGAGGAGTAAAACAGTCTGATATTGGTAGATTGTATATTTTTGTAAAACAATGAGTATAAAATAGATATTCTACTACTAATAATAATATTTAAATATTAGTTATAGTTATAACAAAGCTGTAACTAATTCAGTGCTGGAAGTTAATATCTACATATAAATTTCATGCATATTGCAAAATTACAAATAAATTCAAATTAAATTACAAATAAATGCACATAAGGAAACACCTAAATTTTACATTTTTCTCAGTATATTAATTGAGCTATCAATTACAAAAGTTTTACATCGTTTTGTGTAAATGGGAATTCTGATATTTTACAATTTTTGCCTTTTTATGACTGACACAAAGATTAGAAGATTGTTTTCATTTTAAAATATTTGTTTTATAGCAGCTTAACCTTACTAGTCTAGCTACTCAGGAGGCAGAAATCAGGAGATCTCAGTTCTAGGCCAGCTCAGGCCGAAAAGTTCACAACATTCCATCACAACTAATGTCAATGACACAAGTAAACACATGGAAGATGATTCAAACCCAGGCTTCCACAAGCATAAAGTAAAACTCTACCTCGTAAATAGCCAAGACACTAAAAAAGGATGAGCATGTGGTCCAAATGTTAGAATGTCTGCTTAGTAAGTATGAGGCCCTAAACTCAATCTCTTGTACATACTTCCTATGTTTTATATATATAGATAGATTTGAAATGTTTTGAAATGTGGATTACTGCCTTTGAAAGAGCTGCTTATTTACTTGATGTGTATTTGTAATTAGAATTTCAGAAAGAAGCATGAAAGTAGGTCTCAATAAAATATAGTGTTTGGTTCCCTAATTTGGTTTGAAATGAATTTGAATTTTTTATTCTTCTGTCAGTATGTTGAAATATATTTTTAATCAGAAAATGTCTAAGGCAAACTTGCTTTTACAAATAAAGGATAATGTGGGGCTGGGAATGTGGCTTAATGGTAGAGTGTATGCATAGCATGCCTGAAGCCCTGGTTTCTATTCCTTAGTACCACATAAACAGGAAAAGTTGGAAGTGATGCTGTGGCCTTGAGCAAAAGAAGCTCAGGGACAGTGCCCAAGCCCAGAGTTCAAGACTCAGGACTGGTGAAGAAGAAGAAAGGAAGAAGAAGGAGGAGGAGGAGGAGGAGGAGGAGGAGGAGGAGGAAGAGGAGAAGAAGAAGAAGAAGAAGAAGAAGAAGAAGAAGAAGAAGAAGAAGAAGAAGAAGAAGAAGAAGAAGAAGAAGAAGAAGAAGAAGAAGAAGAAGAA
>NW_012267310.1:6955041-7009892 GCF_000151885.1 Dipodomys ordii | reverse complement strand
GAAGAAGAAGAAGAAGAAGAAGAAGAAGAAGAAGAAGAAGAAGAAGAAGAAGAAGAAGAAGAAGAAGAAGAAGAAGAAGAAGACAAATGTCAAAATAAAACAAAAATGAGAAATTAGCCTGTCCTTTGAACATGCAACTGCAAATGGAGATTATTTCTTGCATATTATAAAAGGGACATTGCTATCAGTTTACCCACTCGACTAACTGAACAGGAATGCTTAGCAAGTTCCCTGTAATCACTCATCTGTTGGTATTGATGGTCTGCCATGATGTGGCACTTCGTTTCAAGGCAGTAGAGGATATTTAGAAATATTATACCCAGTCCTTTTCTATAAGGAGTGTCAATCTAGACCAGGAACAAGTCATGACAATGGGTGATAAATCACTGTACAAGAACAAATAATAAAACTAGACAGCAGTATAAAGAATGGCCACAAATACTATGTGATAAGTAATGTAGGAGATACAGACTAGAAGCACCAAGAAAGAAAATGCCATTCTTGGCAGGTTATTCATTATGATCTTACACCAATCCATTCTGGAAATTTGTCCAACATTTATCATACAACATTATTTGCAAGCACATATATTACTTGGACGTATTTGATTAAAAACAAAAGCATTTAGCTTGGTACAATGAGCCAAATTTTGTGTTCTGTTGAATTTTGCATACTTGAGCATATTTGTTTCTGCACTGCTGTTGTTATTTTTACAGATAAGATACAGGGAAATCTTGTTTCTTTCATTATCCATATTTACATTGCTCCTTTTTCTGGAATCCGGGAATGCCATTTTATGTTATTGATCTCAAAATCTTTATCTTAATGTTAGTGCTACCTTTTCCAATGTGTTTAAAAGAAAGATAGCAATGAGCTTAATGAGGTTAAAAAAATCCACCTAGTGCTAGGTTTTTGAATTAATAATATTATTTGTAGAGATATATCTAATAGAATTTTATGCTCAATTTTATATTTAGTTCTCACTTTCATTTGCATATAAACTCCATGATTTTTCATCTTTATGGAAATCCCAAATTTATATAAATTTATATATCTAAAGATATTTTTCTCATTTATTGAATATAATACATATTAATATTTACCACTCATTCTATAGAGAAAAATATAATTGTATTTTTTATGTATTCTCTATAGGAACTTTAGTGTCTTTTTTTTTCTTCTTCTTACTAGACCTGAGGCTTGAACTCAGGGCGGGAACATTGTCCCTGTCCCTCTTTCTTTCAAGACTAGTGCCCTACTACTTGAAGCACAGCGCCACTTCTGGTTTTCTGGTGGTTTATTGGAGACAAGAGTCTCATGGACTGTTTCTGACAGGGCTGGCTTTGAACTGCTATTCTCAAATCTCAGCTTCCTGAGTAGCTAGGATAGAATAGGTATCATTCCCAAAATATGATTTGATTTTCTTTATTTTCTAGCACGTATTAATTCTACAATGTAGAAATATCATTGCAATGTTTAAACAAGAAGAATAATACATTTTGTTCGTATTTCACCCTTCTATTATTGTGTCTTATCTCTCTTTTCAGCTTTTTTGTAAATTTTTAAAAATCATTTTTAAATGGAAATTCTTCTTTTTGATATTGTGAAAATACTGTACAGAGGGGTTCCAATTACATGGGCAAGATAATGAGTACATTTCTTATCAAGCATTGTTGCCTCCTCCTTTGTTTCCCCTTCTCATCCCTTCCCATCTCCTCCCATCCCCCCTCCCCCTCCCCGCCCAAGTTGTAACGTTCGTTTTTCGACATAACGATTTGTACATTTCATTGTTGCAATAAATTCTTCCAGAGGCTAGGGACATGGTTTAAGTAGCAGAGCACCTGTGTAGCAAGTGCAAGCTTCTCAAAAATGCAGAAACATACAACAATGATTTTTGTTTTATGTTCACTGCTTTATGCCTGAAAGGATATTCTCTTTTAAAACTTTTAAATAAAAGCGTCATAGATATTTGTGTGCTAAATTCACAAATTGTTGATTAAATATTTCATTATGGTTTAAGGAAAACATCTTGAGAGTTCAATAAACACATGGAACGCAATAAATATAGATAGTGTTTTAATTTGTTTTAATTTAAGGGCAATCAATGATAGAACAAAGCAGAAATACTTGCATTTTAAACCATGACAATGAATATTCACCTAAGCAATGGAAATCAAGAAGGAGATAAAAAGAAATAACATAATCAAAGAAATAATATGAAATTGGGAAAAGTATTCTAATATGCAACGCAAATATAAATCTTTTACAGTTTCTTTTTCAATTAATTTACAAAATAGATGTTTAAAAGGTGAAAGGTTGTGGAAAGAACCCTTTCAAAAATCGGGAAATATCGATATTAACTAAAAAAAGGGAGTTATCCCAATTACAAACAAAATAAATTTTGGCAAAATATGTTGGTAAAACATAAATGAATTATATAATGGTGAACTTTATATCCATTACCTATGCAAATACAAAAACTCATAGAAATGAAGAAAATAATGAAATCACCAAATATACCTAGACATTGTTAATATTTTCATATTAACAAATGATAGATCAAGCAACCAAGAAATCAATAGAGATCTTGATCATTTTAATAGTATGGTTTGATTTTTAAGATCTTTATAGACCTCTTTTTAGGAAATACTGACAATAGTTTGTGTCATAGAGGAAGGCTTACTAAAGAACATGAGATTCATACCAATATCACATTTCTGAAAACAGTACAATAAAATAGAAACTTTTAGCAAAACATTGGTTTAAAATATCATATTTTATGACATATCAAAACACATTCCAAAGTAATCTTTTCAATAATAATGAAATTATAAAAATATTTAAGAAACATTTAGAACTTAATAATAATCAATACTGTCAGGCTCGGTGGCTCACTCCTGTAATCCTAGCTACTCAGGAGGCTGAGATCTGAGGTTCACGGTTTAAAGCCAGCCCGGGCAGGAAAGTCTGTGAGACTGATCTCCAATAAACCACTAGAAAACCAGAAAGTGGCACTGTGGCTCAAGTGGTAGAGTGCTTACCTTGAGCTAAAGAACTGAAGGATAGCCTCCAGGCCCAGTGTTCAAGCCCCATGACCAACAAAAAATATAATAATCAATATTGTGTATATTAAAATACAGACTACAACTACAAATATATTCACAAGTTTGTAGCATCAAATTCTTCTTTGCAAACAAGGAATGTTTAAAATAAATGAAATAGAAATATAACTTCAAGTTGTTAGATAGATGGAAAAAGATAAAACAAAAAACCTGAGAGATGAAAAAGATAAGACTATAACTCAGTTACATACTGACTAATATAGATTAGCAACGTGAATAATCCACTTCAGAAACTAAATTGATTTTGCTGCATAACTAAGAGAAAAAAGAAGATACAAATGGCAGAATGAGATAGAATAAAATTTATATAAAATAAGTTAGCAAATAACTGCATCTGCAAATATACACGAACAAAGTTTCATTTGTGATTGAAGTATATTATCTCTGAGATAAAAACTCTATGTCTAAAATCTACATACAATTAAACCTCACATCAATCCAAAAATATAAAATAATTTCCTTATTTTAACTTTGTATGTCATCTTGACAATAAAATTAAATAAAAAAGAAAAGAAAATGTTCAATCTAATACCCTACAGAAAAAAAGACTCTGATTTACTTGATACTATTTTCTATAGTAACTTCAGTGCACTTCCTTTATGACATAGAACAGTGAAAGGTTGTTTGCTATCACCATCACATTTTAATTTAGGAGAGGAGGACCTAGCCTAAAACCAACATAGGCAGAGATACAAAGAAGAATAGCTAAATCAATAATTTTGAAATTTTCTGCAGTTGAAATGATTACTTTTCTCCAGTAAACCAACAGATTTAGACAAATGATCAAAATTAATAAAACTAAACTCAGCAGCTATGTTGCTAAAAACAAGATCATCTTCTGAGGGCATCAGAGGAAGCCAGCTAGAATTTATGTAATTGAAAAATTATTTCAACAAAAACAAATTAGATATTTATAAAGAACTCTAAAACTCCAATTAAGAGCAATAATTGAGATGGCATTATAAAATAGGCCACAAATTAATTCAGAAATATAATAGTCAAAACTAAATCATGATCCCTCAGATACATGATAAATCTACCCTAAAATTCTGTAGGTAAATAAAAATCTAAGAATTGGTAGGTCAGTCTTTGAAAAGAAGACTAAAGATGAAAGATTGATTCTATCAGGTAGTAAGACATAAACTAAGGTTACAAAATAAAATAACATGTGATTAGAGCAAGCAAGAAAAGCTCAACAAATGAAATGCCAAAGGGAGTTTGGAGACAGACATAGATGGGAACTTGACACTTATGATAATACAATGATGTGTACATCACATCTATGGGAGAATAGTCTGTTTAAAGAGATGGTGTTGGGTAGATGAAATAATTATATGGAATAAAGTTGGTTTATTATTTACCACTACATAAGATGATAAAATATAATTATAGCAAAGGCTAAAATTTGAATGGTAAGATACTAATGGTACTAGAAAACATAGAAGGGCATGAGTCATAGGAAAGACTTCTTTATACTGGTTAAAAGGAAAGAATCACCCGGGAGCTGGTGGTTCACACCTATAATCTTAGTTTCTCAGGAGGCTGAGATCTGAGAATCATGGTTCAAAGCCAGCCCTGGCAGGAAAGTCTGTGAGATTCTTATCTCTAATAAAAGACCAGAAAACAGGAAATGGTGCTGTGGCTCACGTGATAGAGTACTTGCCTTGAGCTGAAGAGCTCAGGGACAGCACCCAGACCCAGAGTTCAAGCCCCACAACCGAAAGAGAGAAAGAGAAAGAGACAGGGACAGAGACAGAGACAGACAGAGAGACACAGAGAGAGACAGAGACAGAGACAGAGAAAGAGAAAATAACCCAAGAGTAAAACAGGTGTTGTTGAGGGGTGAGTATCAGCAGAAGGGAAGGAGAAATGGAGAGGATGAATGAGAGTGAATATAGTTAAAGTATTTTATATTCATGTAATGACTAGAAAAATGAAGTCTTTTGAAATTGTTTTAAGGAGAGAAGAGGTATAAGGAAAAGTAATAGAGGGGTGAGGTTGATGGGGCACGTTGTAATATGTGTATGCAAATGTCACACCGAAATTCTTCTTTGTACAACTAATGTATGCTAATAAAAACCATGAGCCTAGGGGTGTAAAAATTCAAAAACACCAAATATAAGGCAAAGTTTTTATTAATTTCATTACATAGAACTAAAGAATGCTATGCAACAAAGAACACTAGACAAATTTAATTCACAGTCAACAAAACAGAAACAAAATCCCTGCAAGGTTTGAAATAAACAAGGAATTTGTCTTCTACATAAAATGATATGCAAAAATAATCCAGTAATAAAATATGGGCCCAAAATAGGAAGCAAGCATGTAAGATTCTTCGAAGTTTTGTTAACTAGAAAAAAGAAATTGAAAGAAGATCATTCTATATATATTAGAATAGTAATAATCAGAAAAACATGTGCCAGGTATGTTATGAGATTCAGAAATTTTGAAACCTAGACATTCTTACCATTGCTCCATCAGTGTCAGTCTATTCTCTGTTGTGTAAGCACTTGTTAGACATTTTCTTTTTTCTGTTTCCAATCCCACCTAGATCTTTCTTTCCTTGATAGATGCTTCCTAGTTTTAGTTTGGGTAGCTTCTTATTTTCCCAAGGTTTCAGTTTATCTCTTGGTAACCACCTCTCCTGAGATTAAGTAAGATAGATTAATATTTTTATTTGTCCAGCCCTAAGGTTAAGAAATTTCTATAATTTTATGAATTCTTAGAAAACATCATCATCATAATAATAATAATTAAAAAGGAACTAAATGAGAAATCTTTCTCCAAACTTTTCTTTCATTGAGACAATTGCCTATCAATTTGAGACCACAAAACAGTTTTTATTCTTTCCATATTATGTCATATTTAATTTACCTTGTTGCTAACTTCATTAGTTACTTTTCAAACCCACTCATTTTTCACTGGATATTTACCTCCCATGTTTCCAATAAAATATCAATAACAAAATCTCTAGTGTTAAAATTTTAAATCTCTGAATCAGACATAATTGAACAATCTAGACTCAGTATCTTAGCATGGCCTCCTGAAACAGCTTCATCTAATTCACTTTGACTTTTGAGAATAAGTTGTTTTAGAAACATAAAATAGCACAAACTCATATGAAGTATATAATTGAATCTTTTTTTTTTTTTTTGGTTGGTCATGGGGCTTGAACTCTGGGCCAGGGCGCTGTCCCTGTGCTCTTCAAGTCAAGGCGAGCTTTCTACCGCTGGATCCACAGCACCACTTCGGTTTTCTAGTAGTTTATTGGAGATAAGAGTCTCCCGGACTTTCCTGCCCTGGCTGACTTTGAACCGCGACCCTCAGATCTCAGCCTCCTGAGTAGCTAGGATTACAGGCGTGAGCCACCAGCACCAGCCTATATAATTGAATCTTAAGGGAGTCCTTGTATACATCCCTTCTCCTTACTGCAGCCTTAATCAATTCTAATCTACTTTCTGTCTACAAATTTGCCACTTCTGCATATTTTATATGTGAATGGAGTCATATAATATCTAGTCATTTATGAATTGTTTTACTTAGCATCATTTCAAGATTCAATCATGATTTAGGGCCATTTGCTGCTTTATTCCATTTAACAGACAAATCATATTACACCATATGGGTATGACACACTTTGTCCATTCATCAGTTGATGGACATTTGAGTTGTTTCCAGAATCAATTTAGTTTATCTAGGTGTATGATCCCTTTCTCTATGCACCTTCCTCTTGCATTTTCCCTCAAGTTTCATGCTTCATTGAAGAAAATGACTTATTTAAATGATTTTAATATGCATAAAACGAAATCTGACTTCCCAATAGACAATCTAAAAAGATTTCAAGGTCAATTTAAAGGAGAATTCATTCAAAAGTGACTTCTTTCTTTGTCCTCATTTGTATTATAAGTTAAATCTCAAGAGAAGTTAAACATTTTAAATGTTAAGAAGTTAACATTTTAAGCTTGATGTACCAATGAATTTTACAAACATTATAAAAGTTAGGATAAGATGGTAGATCACAGGGCCTCAATTTTGACTATACACTGTGATAAAGTCTCTAAAGAATCATTAGCGAGCTTCTCTACTAAAGGTATGCATCTAAATCACATCTTATAAATGCTTAATGAGTATTCTAAAGGTGTTTTATTTCTTCTTTTAAAATAGCACAGACCAGAGTAATAAAGAATTGTCAAATAAGTATACCTAAATTCTACATGATGATTATGAAAAAATAGGTGAGCTATTAAGTTGTTAATTTTTTAATATATATGTTATCGTAAAGATATCTTACAGAGGGGTTACAGTTACATGTATAAGCTTATGAGTACATTTCCTATCCTATCAAGCATTGTTACCCCCTCCTTTGTTTTTCCCCTACAATCCCTTTCCTTTCCACCTCCCCAACTCCTCCCCCACCCCATCTCCACTCCGAAATTGTAAAGTTCATTTTCGACATAGTGTCTTGTACATCTCATTGTTATAATGGTCAACCTATATCCTTGTTTCAGCATTTTGTTAAATTTTTAAACAAGAAAGCTCACATAGTGTTTTAAGAAATGATGACTCGCATCATGGTGAGTTCATAATTTAACAGAAATAAAACATTTCCTTTCAGAGATGGAATGATTATACTACATTTCACAATGTGAGGTCATGAATATAGATTTGGCTTGTCCATCAAGATAGATTCTAAGTTAATGTTTCTCAACTCAACTAGCCTTACTAATCATTTGAAATAATAAAAATTCATGCCTTGTTTGAATACTTCTAAATAAGCTTTATGGATAATAGAACCTACTTATTACAAACACAATTTCCAAAGCTATACAATGGTCTAATTTTAACATAAAAGAGATACTAATGCCAAGCATTGTATCTTAAGCAAATATCTCATATGTTAATGCTGAAGCATGGTGATTGTAAAAGATACAATGATATATTCAGGCCCTTTTATCTCTTTTAATCTGAATTATAACTATCAACAATCACTGGACTTGTGACAGTTACGAATACCAACAGAAACACTGCAGTAATGGGGGAGACTCAAATATTATAGGCAGCACTGATTTCCCTGACATAATTCTCTGAAAGAATGTGCATTTTTTTGTACCATTCTGAAGAGATCAAAGCTTAAATATCTTCAACCGACATGGATGTTGTATTTCTCAAGTTGTTTAAAAAGTTTTAAAAAGATTCTTTGTGTTTCTATGTCAATGAAATGAAATTGTTCTCATAGGTAATTATAAAGAGAGTTTTTATGCATAGGAAAAGCCACTAGAGATGTTTAAAAGAAATAATGAGGCAAGAAGTCTCTTTATGTGTGGAACATTTGAAAACTTTCTGGATGTCTACCTACTTCATCCTAACAGCTTTCAACCCACCATCACTCTGGAAAGCAAAGTATTTCCCTCAGTTTTGTTATGCCAGTACTCGTAAAAATTTATCCCTTCGGTTATTGACTGAAAAGTAACCAATTAAGACAATCTTAGAACCACTTTGCCTTAACTGAAATAAAATGTGATTCATCAATAGATATTTCCAAATTTCTGCCTCTGAAATTCAACCCTAGTAAACAACTTGCAGCAGTGTGCAATACCATTCTTACAGATGACATCCTCAATGGGGTATGCTAAAATCAATTTCTTTGTGAGAAGTTAAATAGTTTTTTAAAGGTTATCAGCCTAAGGCCATAAACTAGATTCCTTAGTGGTTTGTTTGTTTGGAAAACATAGTAGCTCTTTTCTTTTTCTTTCTGGTTCCTTGAGACCATTTTAAAATTGTTATGTGTTAAACAAAAGAAAAGTCTGACGTATCTTAAAAAGTTTTAAACTCTTGCCTGAATCCATAGTCACTTAGCATTTATACATGCAGCATGCCTTCTCCAGTTTACCATAGTTTCTATCATTTTCTATTGACCTTCTTGCATGGTTAAGTTAACCTCAAGAAATTATTCATCTGCTTCTGGTAAAATTTGTCCTGGTTACAAAACATCACAGCATTAAATTAATGTTTAAGTTGAGGCTTTTGTCATAGATATAGCATTTTTGCTTCTATTTGACATGTTATGTAGTTCTTCACAGGGTGATTTAAAACTACAGATAAGTGCAAGAAAAATATTCCAAGGTAATGATTGTTAGCATTTTGTGAATATGCATGTGGTTTAAAAAAAGTTGAATCAGCATTTAAGGTCCACTCTGATAACCCATTTGACAATAATTGTCCCATCTCAAACCTTTAATTTAATCACAATTGTAAAGATCTTTCCCTTACAAAGCAATACTTACAGACTGTAGAGATTAGGGTCTCTAGATCCAGAGGCCCAGTCTAATCAATGTCAAAGGTAAAGTTAATATAGGAGTATTTTCAATCTGCCAGTTTCAAAGACGCTGATAGCCCAGATACTTTCTCATAAAGCTAGTCAAGAGTGAGTTCCATTTAGCAATAGAGTTTACCAAGAAAAAGAAACACAGATACAGGAACCACTAAGGCCAACAGAGTTTCAGGTAAACAGCAAGAATTAGAACCAGGTTGAGTTGACACAGGCTAGGAAAACAGTCAAAGTACATGTTCTAGGAAAGGCAACTGAATAACTTTGAGTTACTGGAACTTCTGATATATCTCCACATTTTGGAAATTCCAGATGACAGAGTTAATGGTGTAATAAATTCATATTCACACCCAACTAAAATTCATATTATCCATAAATTTTGACAAATGTAAATGAAAAACATTTATTCAACAATACTAAATAAATGTTTAAAATAAAAAGTTCAATCATATTGACATTTTTGCAATTTTTCTATCTAAATTTATTTGATATCTTAATCATGGAAAAATTTAAGTGTGTAGAAAAATGCAGAATGAAACCAGCAATTCCACTATTTCCTGCTGTACTATGTTAGTTAATGCTTTCCAGAGGATAGAAACAGTAGGACATGTCGGTTTGTGTGTGTGAGAGAGAGAGTACACATACATATATGTATATATAAACATGTATTTATTTTAAAATGTTATTTATTATTTTTATGTAGTTGTACAAATGATTTGCCATTTAACAAAGTAGTTTATGAATACAATGACTCTTGATCAATGTCATCCTCTGATATTCTCATTTATTCCTTCCCAACTTAAGCTTTCCTTCCCTCACTTTCCTTAAATTTGTAGGATATACACTGAATGCTTTAAAAAATTTTTTTGTAATGGTGATGTACAGAGGGGCTACAGTTACCTAAGTCAGGCAATGCATACAATTCTTTTTCAACAGTGTCACCCTCTCCCTTATTTTCTCCCAGGCTTTCCTCTCCTGACCTTCCTCTTCCCTCCCTCCTATCCACCCCAAGTGGTATATAGTTCGTTTCTAACATAGTGGCTAATGAGTACCACTGCTGTTTATTGGTCTTTGGAATTACTGTTTTTGGTTAAATGTTTAATTGAGGCCTAATAACAATCATTATCTTAGAGATTTTTTCTGACATTTTTCTCTGTATATTTTCACATTACCCTACAAAAAGAATGATATTATTTATACTAAGCTGAAGTGTCTATACTGAGAGTAATTTTCTTGGTCTGCTGACTTAAATGTTAATGCAATCTAAACATATCTTCGCAAAAATATTTGAATAATAAAAAATCTGGAAATGGCCTTGTTGACATATTAAAAATAATCATGGTATTATTAACAAAATTCACGTAAGCTATTCCAGTCTACACAAGGTACTCAGAAAGGAACATTTGGTTTTTATGTTGGGTGAAATGGTAGTCTATAGCAAGGTGATACTGCACTTGCTAATTGAAGGACCAATAAGAGATTGGCAGTAACAAGTAACCTGTGAGATTGGATTAATGAAGGGATCCAGTAACCAGGGAATGGGGAAAAACATTATTTACTAGCTATGGAAGCATACAAGATGAAATACACTCTGGAACTAAGATGTAAGTATATCAAGGATACTCTGGCTTTGAGGTTCAAGAGGCTCTGAGATTCAAGCCTATATCTAACCTGTGTTTTACAAAGCAATCACAAGACACTATTGAAACTAAGACATAAGAAATTGATATGGACTATGATGTTTTTCAGTAGAACTTCTTTTTGAATATTTTGTTTCCTTCCATTTGTGTTTGGTGATACTTAAATTTTGGTGAGAGGGAGAACATACAGCAAAAAGGGGTGAATATTGTAAACACTTTATATACATGTGTGAAATGAAATAATGAAGCTTGTTGAGATTGGTTTGGGAAAGGGAAGGAGAAGCGAGGGAGCATGATAAAGGGGGTGAGTCCAACCAAGGTATATTTTATGCAAATATGGGCATGCTAAAATATAATTCCCTCGTGCAAGTAATTCATGATAATAAAAATTATTTTAACTGCCAGGTGCTGGTGGCTCACGCCTGTAATCCTAGCTACTCAGGAGGCTGAGATCTGAGAATTGTAGTTCAAAGCCAGCCCGGGGAAGGAAAGTCCGTGAAACTCTTATCTCCAATAAACCACCAGCAAACCAGAAGAGGTGCTGTGGCTCAAGTGGTAGAACTCTTGCCTTGAGCTGAAGAGCTGAGGGACAGCGCCCAGGCCCAGAGTTCAAGCCCCATGACCGATTTAAAAAAAAAAAAAGAGTACTTTGACAGAGTCTGAATCATGTGAGGGTCAGAATTCAGTCTCTCATGAGCCTTTCCAGCCTACTCAGAGCTGGCTCAAAATGATCCAGTGAAACTGGGAGGTAAAGATAACATCAATGAGAATTGGTAGGTTAACTGAGTTGATTGACTATCATCACAGCTTACCTTTCTCATGTCTTTGCTTGGAAAATGCAAGCCAACTACAAAGAGGTCACAAAGTTTCAATGTACAAAAGTGGCATGCAGAGAAGTAATCTTCCAAAGCAATATTTTTCATAAACTGAGTACAGGAAATGTCATTGCCAATATTGTATTGGTGCCTTCTAAAATGGTAATGCATGACCACTGCCTCAGAAATGAAAAATAGGTTCTTGGCAATCTCATCAATCCATGTACCCTTTTAATAAGGCACACGACTACTCTCAAGAACCAATAAAGATATGTATATGTATAAGCCAGTTAATGTCAAGCCTCTCCACTCCCCCCCCACTTTTTTCCTCAGATTTTGACTGAACACACAGGCAGGCTAAACTCATTATGAAAAAAGATGACTAGCCCCTTGAGTGCTTTGGCAAATGTTTTCTGTGAAATGCACCATTCTGGCAGCCTGGAATCCTTTATTATTTATTTATTTCCATTTAATGCAAGAATAATTCTTTTTGTAATATCCGCAGAAGTGGGAGTCTTTGCCTTTAAAGACAGAGTATTCCATTTTCTGGGAAGCTCAAATGGTTGTGAAGAGTCTTTTGTACACAGAGCCTAAACTAATGACTATATTTTGAATTGGACTTTGAGCTTAGACCAATCGCTTTTCAGTACCCTTGATAGAAGCTAGAATTATTTTCATTGTATAATTCAAGATGAAAGATAATGATTAGATAAAATAGAAAATAATGAAAATAACACAATTATGCAAATAAAATGTATCTCAAATTTTAGAAATTATAAAATACTACAATGATATTGTTTAGGATAATTTATAAATATTTCACTGCTCCCAAGTTATCTTCCATTTCCTCTTCTATTTAAAACTACCAAATGCTTACACTTTATATAAATTGAGACAAACAGGGCAAGAATGAATGATTTTTCCCTATGTGACTATAAGGAAATTAAGTTTCCATAACTGTTACTGCTGGAACAAAGACATCTTTGGTGATTCCTGGGCCATTGTTCTCAGCACACCATCTGTTGTTCGGTGTGACCTCAAACTTTATAGCCTGCCAAGTTAATTCCATGAATCAATTAGGATATGTCTTTCAGTGTTAAGGATAGTCACTCCTATGGCTAGAATGGACTAGACCTCAGTCAACTGGAGTTACACTTTTCCCCAAAAGACTGATGTGAACATTTTTGTGGTTCCTTAAATGGGGAGAACAACAGTACATAAGATAATAGTTTTCAGATGTGTGAAAGTTTAAAGGGAAACAATTAAGTCTGGAGCAATTAAAAACTGAGATACATTTGTGATCTAAAGAAATGGGGGATTTTTAAAACTATAATTCCTTAATTAATGCCCATAAGATCACTTGAAATTCATTGATAATATGTATTGATATAACATTAAATTCATACACACACACACACACACACACACACATACCTTCTTTGTATTTCTAATAGCTTTAGCTCCTGTTAAAATGTATTTGAATTTTTTATTCTGCCCGGTTGAAGGTATTAGACAATATATTTTATTTGCCATCTATTTTTAATCTGGAAGCAGGTTTCTCCATCTCCCTCTAATTCAACTTACCATTAGATATGAAAAGCAAACACTGTTTAACTGCTTAATTGTACTTTCAAGGAAAAATGTATTTTCTTTTTCAGACTCACCAGCACAAGTAGTGAGGAGTAGTGAGATACTTGTTTTGTTTGGTTTTGTTTTTTTGTCGGTTGTAGGCCTTGAACTCTGGGCCTGAGCGCTGTCCCTCAGCTCTTCAGCTCAAGGCGAGCGCTCTACCACTTGAGCTACAGCGCCACTTCCGGTTTTCTTGTGATTTATTGGAGATAAGAGTTTCACGGACTTTCCTATCAGATCTCAGCCTCCTGAGTAGCTAGGATTACAGGTGTGAGCCAAGGGCGCCCGCCAAGATATTTGCCACGATATTTGTTTTATTCAATAATTGATGAACATTTGTAAGCTATCAAGTTACTGGTATTGATGAAAATCTTAACGTTTCAGTTTAACAAGTATATTTTATCCCACTTGTGAATACCACCAAAAGCATTACCATGAGATACCAAATAGTTTGACTTTTGTTCAGGGATGGATAATTTACCAAATTCTAGACTTCTAATAAAGTTCTAGAATTTAAAATCTACTCTAAATCTCTTATCATATATCTAGGAAAAATAAAGGTAAAATATTCATGTGGACAGTGACCAGAATTCAAATTTCAGCTATTTATTCACCATATCATTTTGTACATCAGAAATTAGGCTATCAAATACAGCTTCTCATTTACCCTAGTAATAACATTGCTAGCTCTAAATTTTAATTATTATCAATATAGTCATGCTGGCCTTTTCAGGTGTATAGGTATGACTTTTGAATGTTTGGTTTCACTTAGGTTTTTCTTTATAGTAGATAAATAGGTTCAGAGCCAGCCTGGGCAAACAAATCCACAAGGCTCTCATTTCTAAACAAACAACAAAATTCTGGAAGTGGAAGAATAGTTCTGATTATAGAGCAGTGTGGGGCACATGGGCAGCAAAGATGGCGCTGCGAGGAAGTTGAGTGGGCAGAGCCCGAGTTGTTTACCTTAAAATCTGATTGGATACCATGATCAGGCAAAGTGACCTCAGTGCTGAATGGCTTGTCAGGGAAAGTTCAGAAGCACTGGGGCCAATTAAACCCGTGAAAAGCGCCTGATAGGGTGACCTTTATAGTGAGTGGTTGGCTCCTTTTCCTCCCCTCCCATGCCTAGCTGTCTTTTGCTTTAAAAAGGCTTGCTGTATGCTAATAAACTAGTCCTTGCTTGACTTGACTCCCTGCTGCATCTGATTGTCTTGGGGGGGTGGCTAAGGGAGGCTGGGGAACAGACAAGAGGGGCACTTACCTTTCCTCGGACCCCATCTGTCTTTCGCGGGGCTGACAAAGGACCAACAGAGCACCAGCTACCATCTGTAAGTAAAAAAGTGGAGGTAAAGTGAGAGCCCTCATCTAAGCCACAGCACTGTAGCATTGGCAAAACAAAAAAACAAGCAAACAAAACACCTTGCATCTACCATTTTCACTCTGTACTGCCATTTTCACACTCTCAACCCTTAAGGTATGGTTGCCATGTGTTGTAATTCAATGTGAATGAAGGTACAGCTGGACAGCTCATCAGTGAGATATAACACATTATCAAACTCTCCTAATATTTATTTAATAGGAGTCATCAAAAGAAAAGATATTTCAGACAGGATTGTGGAGTGTGTGTGTGCAAACGCGCGTGCCAGTGCACACACGTAGCTCTTCTCTAGCTTGCAGCAACCTCCAATTTCCATGGTCATTCCATAGTCTACTTTTCAACTCAGGATGACCTTCAAATATATACTACAACTTCTCCTTCTTTGAAAACAGGGTGTAGGAATTGTCTCCAGCTAGTAAACTGGAACAATCATAGGCTCACACCACTCTGTTTTCCTTATTTCAGTTACCAATGTTTTATGACTGCTGATATACAGTGTCTGTAAACTATTTTAATACATATTTGTCTTCTTCTAGTTGTTTGAGATAGGAAGATAAATCCAGTCTTAGATACAAGGGAAAATTTTGCACCATAAGAATATTTTTTTAAAATCAAAGCTGAATTGATAATTACTTTGGAACTTAAGAAATTCATCACAATTTTGACTCAACCACTTCTCAGACATAAGTATTTATGTCACATCTTCTCATTTGTAGCACTGTGAGGAAAATAAATAACTAAGCCATCCAAGTAGAGCATTGGTGCCATTAGAGAAAATGTTAGGATGGAGAGCTGAACTCTCTCAAAGGAAGTTTATATACATATATACACATATGAGTTTTCTGCACTATTAAGCAGACATGGAAAGTTCAAGTTGTACTATGAAGTTTGTTTTAATATCAAAAGAGATCATAGTAAATATTAAAGTCCACTAATGCTATTGCAGGTATTACAGTGAAACTCTGAGATGTCATCCTTCTTTATTATTGATTGTTCAAGCATAGTTTCTTCATGCTAATTGTTAAGTACTTAAAGCAATCCCACTACCTCTACTTCCAACCATGCAAAGGAGAGCTTTTCCTATTCCTTCTATTACAAAAGCAAACCAAGAAGACTGAGCTAATTGGAGAGCATGGAATAGAGCATGGAAAAGAAATGAAAAATCATAAAAAATGAGTTATATGCATTGCCATGTTTTTCATTAATGCTTCTAATTCAATGCCAATAAGAAATCAAACATTGAAAATGGTTCACCCCACTTAATAAAATTTTAGAAAATTTTATCAGAAGTGATGAAAATTTTGAAACAATAAAGCAATATGAAAGGAACAAGAAGATGAGAAACGATCAGAATAAAGCACCATTGAGTTAAGAACAACTATGTAACATACTTTTTAAAGTGTCACCCCTGCCTGGCACTTGTGCCTCACGCCTGTAATCCTAGCTACTTAGGAAGCTGAGATCTGAGGATTATGGTTCAAAGTCAGCCAGGGCAAGAATGTCCGTGAGAGTCTGATCTCCAATAAACTATGAGAAAACCAGCAGTGGTCCTGTGGCTAAGTGGTAGAGCACTGGCCTTAAGCTGAAGAGCAGAGGGACAGTGCCCAGGCCGAGAGTTCAAGCCTCACAACAGACTAAATATAATAATAAATAAATTAAAAAAGTGTCACCCCTCTGCACCAAGGAAAGATGCTATCCAAGAGAGTACACTGTGAAACTCTTTTTAAATGCTTTTCAAAATCTACAACTAGCTAAAAGATCATTTAAATGTACTTTAGCAAAACAGCTTCTCTTCTCAAATACTCACAGCGGCAGAAGAAATGCCGAGAAACCATTTTAAGGAATCTGATGTTGAAGCTTTCAATAGAACATATTATTTTTTAACTATAAAAGAGATATTAGATATATGTGTTATTTTGCTTTCTGTACAACCTGGTCTGAGAAAAGATGAGCTTTCTGCTGCTTTTAATGTAAAGCATATTGTCATAAAATGAAATTATTAGGGAAAAAAATGAAAGGAAAATTCTGTATGATAAGTGTTATCAAACTATTGGCCTGCTACCTGTTTGATAGTTTTATTACCGTATATTGTGACTGCCTTTTCAGTTCAATGACAGAATTAACAGCTGCACAAGAGACCACATGGCCTACAAAACCAGTTTGCTGGCACTCACTCTAAAACTCATCTTCTATTCTTAATAAAAGTGTTCATCTTGAACTAAATCATTGGCTTTTTAAAATTCTATCTCTGCCAAATAATGGAGTTATATTTTATTTTATTGCTTAATGTTTAGTGACATTTAATATTCTTTTGCATATGTTTTCTGGAGAATCATAATATTTTCATGGACTAGAGTTGCTCTATCTAGAATATTATCAATATTTTATTTCAAAGTTGCTTTCTCTGTTATTCATGCTAATAGGAAATATGATGGAGAACTGATCTATTGCAGATTTTATTCAATGTTGCAAATGTGTCTATTATTATTGTGACTAGTTGTAATAAAATAATGTTTTTTCACTTTGATCTCTCTTCCTGTTTCTTATGTAATATTTACAATTGCGATATCACATAGCAAAATGAGAAATAGTAAGTTTAGTAAAGATCTGAGGGAGAAAAATTGGAGTTACTGAAAAATGTTACTATTTGGTTTACTGAGTGAATCTAAAATTTTTATTTCTCTAGTCATTTGGTTCTGTTCTCAGGATAATAGAAAAAGTTGTTCTGTACACTTAACTTAGACCTCTGACGTGTTAAGCATCATTTGACTTTTCTTCAAACAGCATGTACTTTGAATTCTAGCTTTTTGAACATTGAGTTCTACAAACTCATTTCTTATACCTCTTCTTTGCATACTTAACATTCATTTAGTATTCATATCTTAGACTTAAATTCCTCTTCCTCCAGGCAAGTGTTCCCTAGCATAACATTTACCAGGCTGTAAGTAATTATTTGGTTTATTTCACTTTCTAGAGTATAAATTTCTGTCTTTCGTGAGTGCTAGAGCTGAACCTTTCTTGCTTATTGCTCTATTTCGAATGAGAGCACCTGTAGTAATTTTCCTTTACTTCTAGGACAATGTGACACAAATGTAATGGCCTCAAACAACACAATTGTTTTATCTTACAGTTCAAGGATCTGACTGGAATCTTAATGGACGAACATCATCAAGATATGGACAGAGATGTGTTTTTCCTGGAAACTCTATGAGAATTTTTTTTTACTTCCAAAGTATACTTGCATTCCTTGTTGTATAGCATACTCACATTCAAGGCAGTGACATCAGTTTAAGGTTTTCCTACGCTGTCATCTGTCTAGTTCTCTTAAATACTTCTTTCTCTTCCACTTTTTCTAGGGGTGCTGGAGATCTAAGCAAGTGCATTATGCATGCTAAAAACACACTACTACTGAGCTACGTTCCAAGTTTTCTCTTCCATTTTTAAGGATCCTTGTGATACCATTGGGCGCACACATATAATCCAGCATAGTCTATTTTTTAAGTCAACAATTAATTTGATACAGGGCAAAGAGCCCTGTTACAGGGCCCTGTTACAAAGCATACTCTTAAGTTTTGAAGTTTTTAGATATGGATATATTCTGAGTGACTTTCACCTGCCTACAACAATTCTTAACACAAAGACAAGTTTGAAGCAATTATTGCTGTATGAACATGTTCATGGATGAATGTATGAATAAATAAACATGAAGTGACACAGTATGATGTCTAGGGAATCGATTTATTCATCAGCTGCAGGAGAAAAAAAAGAAAGTAAACAAAAGTTCCTTTAAAAAAAGATTCCAGAATCTAAAATTTTCTGAAGTACAAAATACTTGAAGCTACATCAAAGACTTCATTTGTTTCTTTCCATCAGAGGAAAATGCAGCATGGCACAAGCACATGGCACAAGAATGTATTCTGTGCCAGAATATAAGAAGGATTTAGAAGACACATATATATCTACATCCATCTCTGGAACTAAGCCATTTTGAAGTAATATTGAAGCCTGCTAGCACAAACATGCAACGTTGTTAACAATCAATATATCTTAAGAGACACAAACTTTTGGGCTGGGAACGTGGCTCAGTGGTAGAGTGCTTGCCTTGCATGCATGAAGCTCTGGGTTTGATTCCTCAGTACCACGTAAACAGAAAAAGCCAGAAGTGGAGTTATGGCTCAAGTGGAAGAGCGCTAGCCTTAAGCTGAAGAGCTGAGGGACAGCACCTAGGCCCAGAGTTCAAGCCCCATGACCAACCAAAAAAAAAAAAAAAGATACAGACTATTTAAAAGGCTGACATTTGGGCTAGAATACCTATCCAGTCATTTATTATTGATGAGACATGTGGTTAATTATTTAAGTTTACTTAGGTTTATTTGGTAATAAATGAGAGGAAATCCTTGGTAAGGAGAAACAAAGGAGGAGGCAACAATGCTTGATAAGAAATTTACTCATTACCTTGCTCATGTAATTGTAACCCCTCTGTATGGTATTTTCACAATAAAAAGACTGAAAAAAGGTTATTTTAAAGCAGCATAAATATGGAAATTAGATTTCATTAAGACATATAGATTTAATATGTTCTAGTAGATCCTTCACAACTACAGATACTAATTTCCTCTTGAAATGAAATCAGTACTTCTTTAAACAATGCAAAATCATGAATGGAGTGAGAAGAGTGGAAATAAGCAATGTTTTGTATGTCAGGAATTGTGTTTAAGGCACCAAAACTAGCAGAAGTGTGAAGTATGAAGCTTCCAGATCTTACACTAGGCAGTATGGAAGGATAGCCACATGACCCAGGAGGAAGGAAAAGCTGCTCAGCGTTAGATTCACTATATTAAAAGACTGGGCAGCAGCTGGAGCCTTTGCTGCAACTTAAGCTCTTGATTGGTTTTAGACTAATTGGTAGCAATTATGATAATTAGTGTTCTCTTCTGCTCATAAATGATCATAAAACTCATTAGCAGTAGGTCTTTTAAAAATTATATCTGATTTAGAGTGGTTGATAAATGCTTGTTTTAGACGTTTTTTTTAAAGGAGTAGCTGTGTGTTTCTGCTCAGAAGTCTCCAGGGAAATATATCTTCTTATGAAGTTTCCCTAGGTTTTGGTCAGACAAATATAATTTACTTTTCTTTTGTAAATGTAATACTTCAAAGATTATATGAAAGTCTCGAAACGCACCATGTCCTCATTATTCTGTCAAATATTTCAAAACTTTGCCATTTGTATATGTATGGTTTCTTCTAGTTGACAATAGTTTATAAGTGTTTTTTGCTCAGTGAAATCTAAAAGTATAGCTACTGTCTCAATTTAAACTGAAGTTATTCTAGAATCTGTCTCTTTTGTGGAGTAATTGAAATAAATGTATGAATTATCCAGCAACATATCATGCATAATTCAAATTAGGTAACTTATTATGCCAATTCCATAGTCTAATAAACACCAAAAGCATTTCTAAGAAATTTCTCTCTATCAGACCTTATTAATGCCACATCAAGATCTCTTTACCTGTCTAAGGGTATCATCTCTCAGCTGCTGTGATGGGCAACATTTATAGCTAAATCTTATCCAGAAATAAAAGAATGGGAAAATTTCTCACCTTGCTTGTGTGACAAGGCTCACTTCTTAGCTCTCCCAGTTCTCCTTTTCCCTATACTTCCACTACCAAGAGTGGCCATTGGCCAATCACTGAGTGTTTTTGGAATACAAAGGCTTCTTACTTGCCTCAATTCCATACCCATTCTGTGTGGCAATTCACGTTCGAGAGTGCCTTTTAGCATTAGGCTCTATTGAGATTACAGGTTAGGCTCTGTTCCTTCTGGACGTTTTCTTCCTCTTGTATTTGTTTCTTTTATGTCCTTTCTTCTAGAACAGTCTCTGATAACTTGTTCAAGAATGCCTATCTATCTTTGCTTCCAGAAAAGCCTGAAATTAGGAAGTGAATTTCTAACAGAAGAAATTTATTTTGCTGTGTTTTTATTATTACAAAGATGAAGGTACTGAATTCCTATACCTTTATTGTCTACCTAACAATAATAATATATTATGGTAGATGATATTGAATCTTGATCCAGCTATCATCAATTTACAAAGATTGTCCAAAACAAAGAGTTCCTGGACCATTTCTTTGGGTTGGATCCATGAATGAGAAGGAATTTGAGTGAAGAATAGAAACTGACTGCTAATACAATGATGAGAGACAAAGATACTAATGGGTATGATAAAAAGTGTAGCTTAATAATGGAACACTGAGGAGTTGTATGCCATAATCTCTTTCTGCTGCTATAATAGAGTATTAAACACTGGAAAAATTACTAACAATATAAATCTATTTTACTCATGGTCCTGGAAGCTAAGAAGTCTAAGATCAAAGGACTGCACTCATGGAAGAATTTCTTGCTACATCATAACATGGAGGAAGGTATTAGGCAGAGAGAGAACATGAAAATTGAAAGGGAGACAGAAGTTGGGCACCTATAATCCTGGGTACTTGTGTGTCTGAGATTGGGAGGATTGCAGTTCAGGTCCGTCTTGGGCAGAAAAGTTCATGGAGCCCCCTTTCAATCCATAGCTGGGCACACAGCATGTGCCTATTATGCCAAGCTATATGGTTAGGTAGGTGACATTAAGAGGATTGTGGTGCCAGGGCAGTCCCAATGGCTGAATCTGAGAGATTCCCTCTCCATAGGAGAAAATTGGACTCAGTGGCATGCACCAGTCATCTCAGTAACTGTGGGAATCCTAAAATAGGCAGGTTGCATCTCAATCAGGCAACTCAGGCAAAAAGTAAGATCTTACCTCAAAAGAATGTACCCCACAAAGCAGAGCTGGAACATGTGGAGCCTATTAAGTGTGAGGATATGAGTTCCAACCCCAATAGAGCCAAAAATTTTTAAAAGAAAGAATGTGAATCAGAGTGGGTGTTAGAGGAAAAGATGTTCTACTACCCTTTAATTTCCACTGATAATAGTTGCATCCATTCATAATGAGGTGATTGCTTTAACATTTCCTTCGTCTAAATATCTCATGTTGGCAATAAAATTTCAACATGAGTTTTGGAAAGGGAATTCAAATCATGCCACTGAGACAACACAATATGGGGGTCTCCTAGAGATCCTTGTCTCGTGGTTGAAAGAATTAAATGTACCTAAATGACCAGTTGTTAATATTTCATTAAAAATGAGTCGTGAAAGATTGAGCAGACATTTCAGTGCAGTGATTCACATTTCCATGTTCAGGATATAATATCTGCATCACTGTGTGATTCTAATGTACAATGTAATTGTAAAATTAGTGTTCTTTTAGTAAACTGATAAAAAGCCATTCTAAGTCCCTGCCTCGACCTCTCAAATGTACTTGTTTGATTGTATATCCAGTGTTTGTCTGACAATATAATAAGACTTTCCTACTAAAAATAATAGTATTTGTTTTCCTGATAACAAATGTGTTGGCCAAAACTTAACACTAGACATTTTTGAACCCCACTTTGAACAGTTCTTTTTTTGGGGGGGGTCCGGTCATGGGGCCTGAACTCTGGGCCTGAGCGCTGTCCCTCAGCTCTTCAGCTCCTCTACCACTTGAGCCACAGTGCCATTTCCGGCTTTTTTTTTGCTTATTTGGTGCTGAGGAATCGAACCCAGGGCCTCAAGCATGCAAGGCAAGCGCTCTACCACTGAGCCAACTTCCCAGCCCCCATGAACAGAAGTTCTTAAACAGCGGTTTTACCTGGGCACAATATGTGCCACAGATGACTCCTTCTTCAGCCAAGCCATCCCAGTAAATGAAAACAAAAATGTAATAAATGGCATAAAGAAAATCACATAAGTCCTTCATTGAATAATTTGTTAGTATTAATCTCTTGTTTTAAAAGTTCTAGTTTATTTTTCAGTTTGTGTGCAAGGGAAAATATCAGTTTTTATATAAGAAGAAACAATGTTATTGACAATGCATTTAATATACAAAATACTATTTGTATTTGCATTTATTCTTATCATTTGGAGCTATAACACATCAGTCTTACAGTTTTTACATAACGTATTATATATCATACTGTTATTTGCCTATGATTTGTATATCATATTGTGATTCATATATTATTTCAGTTTTCAGTTTATGGCTCATATCCTCTCAGTTGCTTCTAGACTTTGATCTAAAAAGAACCTTGCTGTGATCAGTTAATGCATATGACCAGATTAGGTAAACGAGAGTTTCTCTAGGCTATATACCTGAGAGTCAAATACCTGAAACAGAATACGTGCATTTCTTTGTGCATAAGGCCAGTTTAATTTTCCAAAGTGGTAGCACCAATTGATATTCTCACCACAGTGTAAGATAGCTTTATTTAGTAATCCCACATGTTTGACTTCTTCTCTAATATGTTCGGGATGAAATGCTATTTTACTGTGGTTTTACTTTTTATTTTTCTTGATTTTTAATAAATAGTAAAAATACTGGTTATCTAGATCTTTCATTTTTATTGGTTACTTGATTTCTTTTTCAAAGTTGCTATCCAAATCCTTTGACCATTTGCCTAGTAAGTTATCTTTTTATATTCATATATGGATAAAAGACACAAAACTCCTTGAATATGCTTATTATATTTACACAGTATAAAAACAGACAAAATGGCTGGGTGCTGTTGGCTCATGCCTATAATCCTAGCTACTCAAAAGGCTGAGATCTGAGGATCATAGTTCAAAGTCAGCCCAGGCAAGAACGTCCCTGAGACTCTTATCTCCAATTAACCACCAGAAAAGTGGAAATGGCACTGTGGCTCAAATGGTAGAGCGCTAGCCTTGAGCTGAAGAACTCAGGGACAGCACCCAGGCCCAGAGTTCAAGTCCCACAACTGACAAAAAAAAACAGACAAAATAAAACACACACACATAGTTACTGGAAAGGAACATATAGGGATTTGCTGCAGTATTAATTATGCTATCATTTATGAATAAAGAATTGGTTAGATGGCTCTCCATTCTATAATATGTGTTTAATGTAGATACAGATTTATATTCTACTCTGAAAATAAGCCTGAAATTTGATAATAGTTATATACTGTCCATGTGCTTACTACCACTGGTTAAAATGAAATTGTTTTAGGTATATTGGTTTTTATCATGTAAGTAAAAATTCTTATTAAATATTATAAGTAATTCATGAACTATAATTTTTAATCACAGTATTACCTAAGGAAAAATGACAGCTTTTCTCTTTTGAATTATTTTCTTCTTTTTGAGTTATTTATTCACAATTGTACTGGCTTGTAAATTCAGTAGAATATGATATAAAAATAGTATGCTTCTGAACTTAAAAAATTTCAGTTTTCCTCGGTTAAAATTTTTACAGTAGAATTTGTGGAGGTAATTTTAATCAAATTAAAGAAATTCCCTCCATTATTCTTTTGTAATGTTCCTTTAATTAGGACATTATTTTAGCTGGGTGCTGATTGTTCTCACCTGAAATTCTACCCACTTGGGATACTAAGATAGGAAGATAATGGTTCCAGGTCAGTCCTGGCAGAAAAGTTTCCACTAGAGTGCACACCTGTCATTTCAACCTATGTGGCATGCTGAGGTGGGAGGATCACAGTTCCAAGCCAGCCTGGTCAGAGAATTTCATAAGACGTCTCTCCTTGCCTAGCATGCATGAAGCCTTAGGTTCGATTCCTCAGTACCACATAAACAGAAAAAGCCAGAAGTGCCACTGTGGCTCAAGTGGTAGAGAGCTAGCCTTGAGCAAAAGCAGCTCAAGGGAATGGAAAAAAAAGTCTTCTCTCCACAGAGAGAAGTTGATCACCTGTCTGTGACAGGAGCAATAAAGGGTAGCCTAAAAGTAGGTAGACTGATGCCCAGGTACATACCCCGGTAGAACTGAGCCCCTATCCTAAAAACCAGTAAAACTGGCTAGAGGTATAGCTTATGGGTATTTTGCCCCCCATTAACAAGCATGAGGCCCTGAGGTCAAGTGTCCAGTAATGTCAACAATATTGAAAAAATAAGATAATGTTAAATTGTGTTGAATATATTTCCTAAACTAAGTTTATGATATCCACTATGATATCTTTTAATTCTTAAATTTAATATAGATATTTCCACATCTCTTTGCTTCTTTTTCTTTTTTTGTTTTGTTTTTGGTCATGGGGGCTGAACTCTGGGCCTGGGTGCTGTCCCTCAGGTCTTCAGCTCAAGGCTAGCTCTCTACCACTTGAGCCACAGCATCACATCCAGCTTTATCTGTTTATGTGGTGCTGAGGAATGGAACCCAGGGCCTCATGCATGTGAGGCAAACACTCTACCACTGAGCCACCTTCCCAGCCCTCTTTGCTTCTTTCTATATTCCCCTATTTTTCTCACATTTAGTTATTAAAAATGTTAAATAATGGTTTAGGTATTGCTGCATCTTGTATACATTTGTCCAATTGGGGGAGGGGAAGGGGAATAACAAAATGCTGAAACAAGGATACAGGATGACCCATTGCAACATTGATAACCACAAGACAATAGATTGGAAATGAACTTTACAACTTCAATGGGGGGGGGGGATGAGGGAGGATAGTGAGGGACACTATAGTGGGAAAACAACAAAGGAGGGAGCAACAGTTCTCCATAAGAAATGCACTCATTACCTTACTCATGTAACTGTAACCCCTCTGTACAGCATCTTTACAATTAAATAAAATTTAAAATAAAATAATGCTTTAATTGTTTTTGCATTCTTTTTCTAATAATTCAACTATAAGTACTATAGGTACTATCAAGTCTGATTCTATTATCTATCTTTGTTTATTTTCACATGGTTCTTTATTCTATTTTGCAATTTATTTTTTTTTAAATTTACGTTTATAACTTGGATATTTTACCTCTGAGAATCCTTAGATAATTGGGTCATAAATGAGCTTTTCCAGAGTGGATTTTCGTTTCTTTTGCAATCTACCTAGAGTTTGTACTAGCCTTTGGACAATAAATTCGTCACTACAGGTTTTTCAGATTACTTACGTAGTTAGAATTTAGGTTGTAAATGATTTATTGTCTTGTTTCTGCCATCACTGCTTTATGTCAAATTAGAATTTTACCTAGCATTATTCGGAACGAGAAGGCAAATTTGCTTCTAGTTTAGTCTTACTTTGAGGATAGTTTTTTAGGACTTCAACTCTGTATGTTGAGAATTTTTCCTATCAGATACTGCAACTTTGCCTGTTCTTCCATGGGTCTGGAAAACTTCTAAAACCTAAATTCCAAGTTTGCATGTTTATCCAGAGTAGTTGAGTCACAATTCAACTTATTTTTCCTCTAGGTTATAAGCTACATATATTTTATTGGATTTTCTGTATTCCTTTACCAATTTTAAGCTCTTAAAGTTCAGTTTAAATATTTTAAAATACTTTCCCATCATTTTTGTTTGTTTCCATTGAAAGGTTTGTTCAGGTTATTTAGTCTGCTAAGATGCCAGAGGCAATGACTTAAACTTTATGATTTTTGACCTCCCTTTCAACTTTGTGGTTGATGCCATGTTCACTGTATTAAAGAATTGTTGTTGGTAAGCACTATATTTCAAAAAAGAAATAACTTGCAAAAGCAAGCATATAATTGTCCACTCATGAGAGGTTTGGGGGCCACATGTTCCCATAGCTTATACATCAGTGTCCTTGCCCTAGGCTGTCCTACTTTAAAGATGGGATTTTTAATTAAATGATAAGTTCAGTTTAAATAAAACTCATTCCCCAATCATTTACTACAATATAATAATCTTTCTTTTGGTGAAAGATAGCTTTCTGAAATAATATCAAAATTCTTTGGTATAGGATATGTGAGCCTTTTAACTATACATTCCTCTTTTAGACACTGTACATATTCTTCTGTTAAATATACGTTATATTCTAAAAATAAATGTTTTTGATCACATATGTGTACATTAAGTCCTTGATTTAATCTTGATTCTTTATTACAATCATTAATCATACTTGAAATCACAATAGTAATAACCTACCAGAGTTGTGAATATATTGTCTGTAAATAAAAGTTTTGCAATTTGTAAAAATGCAAAGTTATATATGAATGCAATACATTCATAAATATATTTTATGAAAATAATTATACATCTCTGAAGTGTGATAGAATGTAAGCCAGATTCTTTTGGGGGAAATGGGTAGCAAGAGGAGACAAAAGGATAGGAATGGGAAGTGAATTTGGTTGAAGTGTTCTATATACTATGTATGAAAATAGAACAATGAGGGCTGGGAAGGTGGCTCAGTGGTAGAGCACTTGCCTTGCATGCATGAGGACCTGGGTTCGATTCCTTAGCACCACATAAGCAGAAAAAGCTGGAAGTGGCGCTATGGCTCAAGTGGTAGAGCGCTAGCCTTGAGCTGAAGAGCTGAGGGACAGCGCCCAGGCCCAGAGTTCAGGCCCCACAACCGGACATTCCCCCCCCCAAAAAAGAAAATAGAACAATGAAAATCTGATTTTGTTCCAAAAAGGAGGGAGTGGAGACACAGAGGAGTGACAGAAGAGAGGGTTTGATCAAGGTACACGGAAGTATACATATACAGAAACATGACAATGAAGCCCTATTGTACAATTAACATTTATAATAAAAATGAAAAGCATATTTAATTTTATAAAATATACATTTGTGAATGTTTATTTTTTCTTCTAAATTAGGAGCCTAGTTATAAAATAGCAAAGCAAGTCGATTTTTATTTTAATCACATAAGATATCTGGAATTTAGCACTCTGTCTGACAAATAGTAAAGACTCAAGTCAATTATAGTGAAACTTTGTTTAGCTTATAATAAATAAGAAATACTTTTTGTTTTTTTAAACTATATTTCATTATCTTTAAGTAGTTGAATGAAAGATTTACCATTTATTGAATCAATGTATAAGTACAATGAATTTTCATCAGTGGCATTCCTTTCATCGTTCTCTTCATCCTTGCAGAATGACATGTTCATGATCTATTTGTCACCTCAATATTAATTTTGAGGGATAGTTCTAAAACCTAAAGATTTGCATGCATTTTCTTTCTTTTTCTTCTATATTTTTATTTATTGAAGAAGGTCTACAGTAACTTTAAAATAATTAGCTTTTGTGTTGTTAAGAGCAATGTTAAGATGATTTTCATGTGCCAAATGAGAACATTTGATGAGATAAAATGAATTTGTTTCTCAGATGAAAGAACCTTGGAGCTTTGAAACTAAATCAAATGTAAACTTTTATTTTATTTTATTTTATTTTATTTGTGAAGATACTGTAGAGAGGGGTTACAATTACATGGGCAGGATAATGCGTGCATTTCTTACCAAGCATTGTAGCCTCCTCCTTTTGTTTACCCTTCACATCACTTCCCAGCCTCCCCACTCCCCCCCAATCCCAATCCTTCTCCTTCCCCCTTCCCCCCCACCCCGCACCAACGTTGTAAAGCTCGTTTTGGACATGACAACTTGTACTTCTCATTGTTGCAGCAGGTCCACCTGTATCTTTAAACAACTGGTTTTTCCCCACAAATATAGTGAAAGCAGGGGTTATACTGTGGGGGAGGGACATACAAAGCAACAAAGAAATCATCTTATAAATATGTTAGAAACACATGCATGAAAGAAAAAAAACACTAAAATACATATCTAAGGGTTCATTTTCCTAACATCACATTATCTGAACTTTTCCCCTTGACTCATACATATACTAGATATTGCAAATAAGGGAAACCATGGGACCTATGTTTCTTTGGGCCTGGCTTACTTCACTTAATATAATTTTTTCCAAGGTTTTCCATCAAATGTAAACTTTTAATTTTAAGATTGAAATGCTATCATGGCTAACTTTAACTTTGAAAAGACCTGGTAGAAGACACCTGGTAGGCAAATACATAGAATTATATGTAAATTATCTTTTGCAATGCTTACCTTTCCAAAGAGAACTCCACAAAACCCAGCCTCTGCATATAATTTCTGCTACGGATACCTTTCTAAAAGCATAATCTATTGCTCCCACTTCTTTTCCTTAATCCATCAAAAATTAATTACTTAATCATGGTTAATTTGGGACTTTTTTCCCTAAATTCAATGGGGCTAGCAAGAACGCCCAACAAAATAATCCATGAAACAATGAGAATATATTTATAGAGGATAAGTTACAGCTAGACTTCATCTAGGATGTGATCTGAATTACTTATTTTCTTCTGTATGGAAAATCTAATCTAGGGTTTTATATGGGCTAATCTATCACTCTATCATTGAGGTTCATTTACATCCCTCACAACTATATAAATTTTATTGAAAACCATAGAAATAGAATTGTTATTTTGCCAAAAATTGCAAATTTATTGATAAAACTGTCAAATTAGTTTATGATGAGGCTAAGAACAAGAAGATCTCAGCATGAAGATCTTGACCTCAACAGTGTAAACATGACTAGCTTATAAGTTTCCGTCAAAATTTTGGGCATATAGAGAATCTTTAGGCAAATATTGACTAGAAGAATAGCTAGCTTTTGTGATATTTATATCTTCAACTTCTTTACATATCTACTATATATCTGGAATGGTACTATGAGCAATATCTGTAGGTCAACAAATACATTATTATAAATTGGTAATATTTAAAATTAATAGTGTACTTGAAATATTATTATTCAAATGCTATATTTAAAAGAATGATTGATTTAATTTATCAATTACAGATATTTCCTCAAATGCAATTTATATACTTTCAATATTTAGCCCCAAATTTATGAATGCTGTCAAAATTCTTTCTAATCACTTTTTTATTAACTGGAGACATTGCTTCTAAAGTTTTCCCCATTTCATATAACTGCATACTAAAAATGAAAAAGTAAAGCAAACTTTAAGGGCATATCTAAATATTCCTAAAAAGATAACATTATCATCAATTTATATTGTGAAGAAAGTACATAAATGTCAAAATGCACACACAAGTTGTACTAATTTCAGATTTCTATGGATGTTAATACTGCTCATAAGGAGTACACAAGTTATGTCTGAAAACTATTGTGCTGCTGAACCTGGACTATTATTCTTGTTATCAAACTCCCTTTAAGAAGAAAATCAAAAGAGTATGAACAGAAAATCAAAGGTAATGGATGTTTTAGTGATCATAAATAAATTCATGCATATGACTTGGTATTTAAATGACTATAAAAAGTTACTGAATTTTTGGAATGGTACATGTGTCTTGTAAATGTCAGTTTCTTGTTTCTACTTGGTTTCCATTCCTGAATTTTGCACTTAAAAATAGAAACATGAGAAATTATTGTTTTAACAAAGCATTTGCTTTCACAAACCACCTATTATTAACAACTTAGATCTGTGTGATGTTAAGGAGCTCAATCACATAAGATTAGAAATTAGTAGTTTTAATTGAATGACAAACTTTGTTTTGTACATGATTTATACCATAAGCAATATTCATACCTTAGCAAAATTTAAGAACTCAAGGACATGGAAGAGGAGAAGCAACATAAATATCAAAAAGTGGGAGAAAACAAATCCTGCCAGATGAATAGCTAAGCATAGGAAAACCCAGAATCTAATAATAAAAAATGTTCAAAACGTAAGAAAAACACTTATCTTTTAATTTTAACACTCAGTTCTCCACCTAAAAGACATAAAATGTCAAATTGGATAAAAAATCAAAACATAAATTTCATTGTTTTCAAGAAACACATCTATATGGCAAAATGAATCATTGGCTTCAGAGAAAGGTAGGCTAAAGGGCTTCCAAGCAAACTGTCCCCCCTAAAAGACAGAAGTACCTATATTCATAGCCAATAAAGTTGACTTAAAATCAGAACCAGAAGAGACAAAGAAGGTCACTTGATATTAGGAAATGAAACTTTTTCATCAATTAGACATAACAGTTTTGCACCAAATGTCAGTGTACCAAGCTTTGTTAAACAAAAAGTATTGGACTTAATAAATATAGACAGCAATACATTGATAGTAGGGGACGTCAATACACCATGTTCACAAACAGCTAGATCCTGTAGGTAAAAATCAATAAGGAAACCTAATATTTAAATGCTAACAAAGAACAATTAGACATAATAGAGTTTATAGAATATTTTATCCAGCTGCTGCATAATATACGTTTGCAGCAGCCCATGGAACTTTCTCAAAAACTCATCATATTCTAGGACATAACGTCTCAATAAATATAACAAAATTGAAATAACATCCTTTATCTTGTCAGATTATAAGGAACTAAAACTCAAGGTTAAGAGCAAAAGAAGCTACTGAATATATATATATATATATATATATATACACAAAATATCAAAAAGTGAAAGAAAACAAATCTTTAAGAATATATATTCATATATATGATTAATCATTCAGCAACATGTGCAGCACTTAAATATATATATATATATTATATTTATATATATTTGTGAAAGCAAATGCTTTGTTAAAACAATAATTTCTCATGTTTCTATTTTTAAATGCAAAATTTGGGAATGGAAACCAAGTAGAATATATATATTATATGTATAATATATACATTAATGTGCTGTACATGTTGCTGAATGATGAGTAGGTCATTGGGAAAAATAAAGGTGGAAATTCAAAAGTATCTAAAATCCAAAGAAAATGAAAATATATCCTTTCAGAAACCCTGAGACACAGCTCAGTTTAGAACTATGAGCTAAATCATCAATTAAAATGAGAGTTTTCAAATTAATATCAGAATGAAACATTTTAAGCATCAAGAGGAACAAGAAATATCTAAACCCTAAACTAGCAAATAGAACTAATAATGATTAGAACAAACTTCAGTGAAATAGTGAAAAACTATACAAAGAATACATGAAACAGAGCTGGGTTTTCATTAAGATATTGACAAACCCTTAGCCAATCTGATGAAAAGAAAAGAAATAACACAAATAAATAAAATTAGAGACAAAAATCAGAGTATCACAAAAATACAAATGCATTAGTACTTGTTATGTACAATACAATTATTATGTACAAATGCATTTGTTCAAAACTTCAACCTTTCTAAAAAGAAAGATATAAACCACTGAAATATACCTATAATAAAGGCACCCTATGAATCAAGAATATATTTCATTATGAGAAATGAGTTGAGCAAAGGGGATGCTAGGTAACTACCAAGACAACATATTCTTGCCCTTCTGGTGCTGTTACTTCTCTCTCATTTGTTCACTTCGATAAGCAATCTGTCTTGTGAGATGCACTATGGAAACGTCCTTGTAGCAAGGAACTGAAAATAGCCTTTGACCATATTTAACAAAGCTGTCAGCTCAAACAATTGAAAACAACTACTGAGTCAGCTTGGAACTGGATTCCGCCACAGGAATAGTTGACCATGGTCCATATTCCACCACATATGCAGCCTTAGGAGAATCTAAGCTGGAAAATTCAGCTAAGATATTCCTGGCCTGATAATCTAGAAAGTAAGATAAAATTATGACTTAGCTTTGCCTTAATTTTCCAAGCCAATAATCTATTTGTTAACTTGGAGAATTAATATAGTATGCATGGTAGTTATAGCAATTATTTGGAAAGATTATGTAATTTAAGCCTGTCAATATCCTTGTATGCACGTAGTTCATACGTTGGTGAATTTTATCATGTGTTCTTAGTAAATTATCACACCAAGGAAGGAATATTAACATATTGAAACATTAAAATGGTAAAAAGTAAGAATTTTTGCTATCAACTTTCATTAAATGCTTACTATAAATTCAATAAAAATTAAGGGACAAGGAAGTAGTATAGGAATAGAGAAAATAGAAGCTGTTCACTTTGTAAAGTAAAAATGTTAGTATCTAATAATTTAATATATTCTATAAAACCTACTTGATATGGAGTTACCTTAAACTGGACATACACTGAAAAATATTATGACGATGATAAAAGGGGAAATTGGTATAAGGTATAAAGGAATAGGAATTGGAAACATTCTTCCTAATACAAATCACAAAACTGACAAGCTATATTTAAAGATGACTATTTGTTTTAATATGCATAGAGGGTTCACTATATTATATTTTGAAAGATATTTCTCCTTTTTAGAATCCTTTCTAAAATATTCTCCTGCCTTGCTACATTAAATACATCTATTACCAGAGAAAGAAGTTAATCCTTTACACAAAATACATAAAAATTTTCATACAAGATAAATCTGGACTTATTTATTCATGCTGTGATTCATTCATTCTCTTTGTCCATTTGTAACCTCTTCCTATTTGCATTATTTCAGAACTCATTTGCTACTTTTACTCAAGTATGGAGAAGAAATATGTGCGTTTCTTCTTCATGCCCAAAATTGCAACAATCATTGTCAGTAGACTTCAGTTTCATTAACTCATCTTGCTTCTAGCAAGGAAAAAAATCAAACCTGTGTTATTTCTCCTTCAATTCAATGACAATGCATGGAAGTCATAGAACAGATCTAAAATAATTGGCTCATACCAATACATAAAATTGGTTATTGGCAAGCAATAGTCAGAAAATTGTGGAATGAGGTGATGTAAGTTATTTTTGTTTGATCATTTTAAAGAGTAGATTTTTAGAGCCAGTAACTACCAAGTAAATGTAGGTGAAATCTGTTTACTTACCTATGATTAGATACACTCATGTATATATGTATATATATATGTATATATATATCTTAGGGTTATGTTTCATATTTTTCCTCTCAAGGAATTGAGTCACATTTTTCTCTGCAAAAATTATACGAGGTTTATTTGTAACCCACAAAGTCCACAGAAAGATAAAGCCCCTTCAACTAAGAGTTTACAGAAAACTATAGGCTGAGTAAAACCTTGCATTTAAAAATGCTTGTTGCTTTTTCTATCAAAACAACTTATATTAAACAAACTTGCTTTATTTTACTTTTATTTTCAAAAGTAGTTTATCAATGTTCTAGGATAAACATACTAGCTGAATCATTGTGTGAATCTATGAATATATCACTTCAACTGCATTGATTTTCTGTGGCTGCTGTAATAAAGTTGGTGGCTTAAAACAACAGAAAATTTTTTCTTTGTAGTTCAGAGAATACAAGCCTAAAGTCAGTAAGATATCACAAAGCAGATATAAAAGTGTTTGCTGGGTGTTACTGCATAAGGATATTTTACATGACAATCCTTTACTTACTTCTTATAGCCTCTGGTTGTTTCCAGCAGTCTTTTTGTTTTTCTTGATTTCTGACTACATTATACCAATCTCTGCCTCTATAGGTGCAATGCTTTCTTCTCTCTGAATCTACACACCATCTACCTTAAAGGCTATATGTGATTATATTTGTGTTTCACCTGGATAAACAGATACACTCCCATTTCAACATCCTTAATTTAATCACATGCACAAAGACCCAGTTGACATATTTGAAGGTTCCAGAGATAAGGGCTTGATATCTCTGAAGTCCATTTTTCAGTCTACTATACCAACCAACTTCAAATTATAAAATTAGTACTCTTTAACTATCTGATTCATAGCAGCAGCATTGATTGGTAAAATAGATTTAGTGCCTGCAAGCTTTAAAATAGTTTTAGCTTTCATCAGTTCAGAGGAAAACAGCATTCCATAAATGGAAACACTTCATGGGAAACACCTGATGCTGAAGGTCACATCATTATCAACTTAAATACCACAGTTATTTCAACAGCTGAGTCAGTGCCCGTGAGACAGATGAACTGGAATGCACCCAAGACCATGAGCTTCTGAATCACTAAATTAAGAGCATCAACTTTTACTAGAATGCAGAACTAAGCAGGTTGCTTCTTCACTCTAAAGTGACAAAATAGTGATTATATGTAATTATCTATATTTTAAAAGCTACCTGTTTACAGTCACCTTTCAGTGATTCATATAATGATTCATCACACATTTTAGATGATAAATTCCATTGATCATTTCACTTCACTTATTTGACACATCCACATAATTTTATGAATAACAGCTATTCAGTGCTTCTTATTGGTATATTGCTTCTCTATTGCCCTCTTTTTCTTTTCTTTTTCTCTCAATTATGTATGTATGGAAACATTCATGCATCTGTATCTCTCTACCTACCTACTTACCTACCTACATATATGAACTACGGTCTTTTGGAATTTTATGATTTATTTTCATTCATGGTAACTTTAATATGAACAGGTGTGTTTAAATTTCCATATTCAAATCTCCCAAAATTCCTTTAATCTCAAAGGAAAGAAATTAGTCCAAGCTGAAATTACTACAGGTGGACAATGGGACATTGGGAAGTCATCCTACAAAAAACATACAATTCCTTTTGCAATTGAATAATAAAGTAGGAAGTTGATTTGAATTTCTGAACACCAACAAAGTAATTCAGTTGAAATGTACTTGTTATTTCAAGATGAATATGTAGATTTTTTTAGTTAAAGAAATAATTTTGTCTTGGGGTTCATTTTGCCTAACATCAACTTGTCTCAGACATATATTAATTATTGCAAATAAGGGAAACCATGGGACCTATGTTTCTCTGGGCCTGACTTACTTCACTTAATATAATTTTTTCTAAGTCTTTCCATTTCCTATCATATGGGGCAATGTCATTCTTTCTGATGGAGGCATAGAATTCCACTGTGTATTTATACCACATTTCTTGATCCATTCATCTACTGAGGGGCATCTGGGTTGCTTCCATATCTTAGCTATGGTAAATAATGCTGCAATAAACATAATTGTGCTGGTAGCTTTAGTATGGTCTTGTTTGTGATCATTCGGGTAAATGCCCAAAAGTGGGATTGCTGGGTCATAGGGGAGCTCTAGATAAAGACTCAAATGTTTTTTTTTTCTTGCTATTGTTTCTAACATATTTATAAGATTATTTCTTTGTTGCTTTGTATGTCCCTCCCCCACGGTATAACCCCTGTTTCACTGTATTTGATGTTGGTATAATTTGGGGAGGGGAAAGGAAAAAACAAATTGTTTAAATAGGGATACAGGTGGACCCACTGCAACAATGAGATGTAAAAGTTATGTTGAAAAACAAACTTTGCAACTTGGGTGGGGGGTGGGAGGATAGGAGGGCAGGGATGGGAAGGGGAAACAAAGGAGGAGGCAACAATTCTTGATAAGAAATGTACTCATTACCTTGTTCATGTAATTGTAACCCCTCTGTACGGTATTTGCACAATAAAAAAACTTATTAATATAAATTAATTAAGAAATAATTTTAAAGCTGGGCGCCGGTCGGTGTCTCATGTCTATATCCCTAGCTACTCAAGAGACTGAGATCTGAGGATCACGGTTTAAAGCCAGCCCGGGCAGGACAGGCTGTGAGACTCTTATCTCCTATAAACCACTAGAAAAACAGAAGTGGCATTGTGGCTCAAGTGGTAGAGGGCTCGCCTTTAGTTGAAGAGCTGAGGGACACTGCCCAGGCCCAGAGTTCAAGCCCCACGACCAACCAAAAAAATAATTATAATTTTATTATTTTAGCAAAATTCATAGTACAAAATAGTTTATCTTTTCAACAAAATTTCTCTACACATTTTTCAAACAAATCTAATCTTTTGTCTTTCACTAGCTAGGCAAGCCATTTAGCACTTAATTAAACCCCTCCCAATCATTTTTACTTTTGGTTATATTTTTCAGACAGGGTCAGATGCTTTTGCCCAGTCTGACCTCAGACCATAGTCCTTCTCTATATGATTCTAGGATTACAGATGTGAAACTTTCTACCCAGCTTATTTGCTGAGATAGAGTCTGGTAACATTTTGCTAGGGTTGTCTTCAAACTGAAAGCTTTCTGATCTATATTTACTGAGTAGATGGAATTACAAGAATATACCACTGCACTCAACTAAAATATCTTATCTTTGTAACCAACAATACTTCTTTTCCTCTGTCATGGACCCTTCATATCGCTTTAACAAAATACCTTGAACTGGGTAACTTGTGAACAACAGATACTTATTTCTCTAGAGGCTGGAATTCCAAAATCAAGGTATTGGTATGTTGAGTGGTAAAAGCCAATCTATGATTCTAAGATGACATCTTTTTGCTGCATCTTAGGTTTATGCAGGCTTAGATTACTGAAAATATATGAATATATGTTCAAATATATAATTAAAATATACCAACTTATGAAACAAAAACAAAGAAATATTGCGAGAAATATAAACAACTTAATTATTTCCTCTACTTCTAAATTAAATGATCAGTTTAAGAATAAATCAAAATTTTAGAAAATATTTATATTAATCTGCATAATCATCTATCTACTATGTTTCCCTTTTCATTATCATCATCATCACAAAAAAATCCCCCAAACCAAAACATCCCTCCTTGGTATAGTGGCTTAAATAAGCAGAAATTTAATTATTTTTCAGAAACACAAATGCATATATATATAACTTGGTCAAAATAATAGCATATATAATATTGCAACTAAAATGTTTATGCTTAAAATATTTATAGAGCTCAGGCAGCCTTTCTCATACTTTGTAAGTTTTACCCTGGAGCTATTATAATTAATGAACATTTAGATATTCAGATATAAATGCTAAAGTCAGTGTAGTGCAATGAACATACTAGAATATATCCCCATATTCTTGTGTGAATATATCTTCAGGATAAATTTCTTGAAGTTTAATTGTTGGATTAAAAGGATGCACATTTTAAATCTTCTTAATGGGGATTTAAAGAGAGTTTTTTTCAATGTTAATGGGAAGTAATAGGTCCAATATTTTATTAGATACCAAAACCTCTTTCCACATAAAATTCCAGTTGTTTTTAGTATAAACCTATGTTGTTAACATTAAATGTAAATTTTATTTCAAAAGAGCTGTTTGTAAAATTCCAAGATCTAGAGGGTAATCAATAGAAATAGGAGGGTAATCTGAGGAAAACAGATTGCAAGCTTATATATTTGTGACAAAGCTAGAAAATGTTAACCTGTCTCAATCTGGTTCTTTAACCCAGTTTCCCCTTACATCAATAAGCATACAATAAACCATAAAGAAAGCAAGCTATATTCTGAGAGACCAGGTCATATTTCTATTTTTTATTAGTTTTTTATTGTGAAAATACTGTACAGAGGGGTTACAATCACATGAGCAAGGTAATGAGTACATTTCTTATCAAGCATTGTTACCTTCTCCTTTTTTTCCCCTACCATCCCTTCCCTCCCACCTTCACAACTACACTCCCACCCAACACCCTCACCCCCGCCTAAATTGCAAGAATGACATTGCCCCCATTTGTTAGGAAATGGAAAGAGTTGGAAAAAATTATATTAAGTGAAGTAAGCCAGGCCCAAAGAAACATAGGTCCCATGGTTTCCCTTAATTGCAATATCTAATATATGCCTGGGAAAAGCAAAAAGGTCAAAAACGATGTACATATGACCAGATAAGATGATGTTAAGCAAAATGAACCCCAAGATAGGTGCACAGGTGTTTTTTTCTTTCTTGCCATTGTTTCTAATGTATTTATAAGGTATCATGTGATTTTTTTTTTGTTGCTTTGTATGTCTCTCCCCCACGGTAAACCCCCTGTTTTCACTGTATTTGATGTCGGTATAATTTGGGGAGGGGAAGGGAAAAAACAAAATGTTTAAATAAGGATACAGTTTGAGCCATTGTAGCAATGAGGTTACAAGACACTGTTGAACAACGAACTTTACGTATTTCTACATTAAAAATTATTTATGTTTTATTATTTTTAAGTGGTTATACAAATGAATTGCCATTCAACAAAGCAGTTTATGAATACAATGCATCTTATTTAAAAATTTATTTTATTGTAAGGATGCTGTACAGAGGGGTTATAGATATATGAGGAAGGTAATGACTACATTTCCTATCCAGCATTGTTACCCCCTCCCTTGTTGTTCTTCCACTATTCCTTCCCTGCCCCACCCCCGAAGTTGTAAAGTTCATTTCCAATATACTGTCTTGTGGGTATCATTGTTGCAATGGGTCATCCTGTGTCCTTGTTTCAGAGTTTTGTTATTCCCCATTCCTTCCGCAAATTAGACAAGATGCAGGGTACAAAATCCAAGTACAGTGACAACAGGGGATATACCGTAGGGGGAAGAACACCATAGCTAAGATATGGAACCAACCCACATGCCCCTCAGTAGATGAATGGATTAAGAAAATGTGGCATATATGTGTGTGTGTGTGTGTGTGTGTGTGTGTGTGTGTGTGTGTATAATATATACATATATAATGGAATTCTATGCTTCCATCAGAAAGAATGACACCATCCCATTTGTTAGGAAATGGAAAGACTTGGAAAAATCATATTAAGTGAAATAAGCCAGACCCAAAGAAAATATAGGTGTCATAGTTTGCAATAATTCATTTGCAATAATTAGTATACATCTAGAATAATTTTACGAGATGAGCAGGAAAGCTCAAAAGCTATGTACATATGACCATATAAGATGATGGTAAGTGAAATTGACCCCAAGGTATGGACACAAAAGGTCTGTCTTTGGTGTTGTTGTTTTTAATACAATGTATCCTGATTATTGTTATCCCTTTCAACATTCTCACTCATACTTTCCAACGCAATCATCCCCTCAGTTTTCCTAATTTTGTAGGATATACATTGAGGGGATTTTTGCTGCCCCCCCCCAATTTCTTCTCTGCATTCATCTAGCTGTCTACCCTTGATCCTACCCCAGCACATTCAAACACCCATTTCCTTGTGCTTATTTTTAAGTATTTTTCACGTTCATTGTTTTATAATTCATTTATTATTAATTGTTAGGTAGATGTACAAATGAGTTGTCATTTAACAAATCAGTTTATGAATATAATATATATTAATGTCAACCCTGTCAATGTTGAACCATGATTTTGCCTTTTTAAGGAATTACACTGAGCTCTCCCTGAATCTACTAAATTTCAGTTAATCCATTTGTGTACACTTGTATACCACCCAATGTATTTGCTTATATGTTTATAAACTAATTCTAGCTTCCACATATGAGAGAAAATATGCAGTCTTTGTTTCTCTGGGTCTGATTGCTAATGTTCTCCAAAGTGATGCTGCTGCTATTGAGGATAAAGCTTTAATCAATATCTTGAATCGGAAGTTGAGTTCTAAGCAGAACACAGGGTCTCATGTCTGCAATCCTAGGTATTCAGGAGGCAGCGGATTTGGAATATCATAGTTCCAGAACAGCTTGGTCAAAAGTTTGTGAGACCCCATTGTTCCGGCTATGTGTGAAGCATAAATAAGAGAATTGTGTTCCAGGCTGAGCCAGGCATAAACATAAAAATAACTGAAGCAAACAGGGCTATGGGCACAGTTCAAGTGGTAGCATATCTTCCAGCAAGCATGAAGCCCTGAGTGCAAATGCCAGAACTGCCAATAAACAATGAAGGGTTCTAAACCCAGGAGATTGCTTTAAAATCATGATAGTGTTTACAAAGTTGTACTGCTTTTGGAGCATTTGCTTGGGTGGGTCACAAACTATGCAGTCTTCACCTCAGTATCATCACAATATCAATTGGAGATCACATTGACTAATACAAGAACCAGGATAGGGAGAAAGCACTACTAAGAGAGGCATATATATATATAAATATATATATATATATATTTTAATGTATATATGTGTATATCTGAATATATACATACATGTATATACATATATACATGCATATATATACATCTGTAAATATACAGATATCTATGGAAAAATGGATGATAGACAGATAGATTACATAGATAGATTAGACAGATTAGGTAGATAGATCGATCCATCTATCGATGGATAGATAGATATCCATAGAACATTAAAAGCTATGATGCCTAAGGAAATGATTTTGAAGTGGATTAAAGCAAGAGGGGGAGGAGTTGGATGATACTCTGTGGTCTATGTCAGATCATTAGCATTATGTCACATAAAAAAAGCCTTTTTTAATTTTTATTTTTTATTATGAAAATACTGTACAGAGGGGATACAATTAATTACATGAGCTAGATAACCAGTACATTTCTTATCAAGCATTGTTGCCTCTTCTTTGTTTCCCCTTCCCATCCCTTCCCATACTCCACCCACCTCCCCTCACTGGATCCTCCCCCCCCAACACCAAAGTTGTAAAGTTTGTTTTTCGATATAAGGACTTGTACATCTCATTGTTGCAATGGGTCCACCTGTATCCCTAGTTAAACTATTTGTTTTTGCCCTTCCCCTCCACAAATTATACCAACATCAAATACAGTGAAAGCTGGGGTTATACTGTGGGGGAGGGACATACAAAGCAACATAGAAATCATCTTGTAAATATGTTAAAAACAATTGCATGAAAGAAACAAAACATTTGAATACTATCAGGGGAAATACTAGATTTTTTATATGGACCGTTTTTCTCTATTTAACTGTGTTCTCTGCTCATGGTTGCAAGACCGAGACTGTGGTTCATCAGAAGTTTAAGGAAATCTGCTTCTCTCCAATACCAGGTTGTTCATTTTCCTTCATCTTTGTAAATCACAGGTTTTTCCTGGATATCAGTTAACTTCAGTGCCATACTAAAGGCCTATCTTAATTTCTTACCAAATGGCCTTTATTATAAACCTTTTGATAACATGGTAGCATACATTTTCAAACTTAGCATTGGAGACGATGTTTATAACTTCATGGAGGGCTCGTTCCCTCTTAGGAGGAGTTCTACTTGATGAAGTTGGGCTCAGTTAAAACAGTCACCTTTTCAATAGATCAAAATCAATTTATTTGATTTGTGATGTATAATGATATCTACAATAGCTCCTCATCATGCCAGATAATATAACCTTAAAAAGTAACATTCCATCATCTTTGACATTGTACGCATATTTGGAAATATCACAATGAAATCCTCTTAAACAATTAATATATGGTACTTAAAATTGCAAAAAATACACACACATTTTCATTTAAAATGAAAATATACAGATTTTTGTTCCCAAGTTGCTCTGTGATGCTAACCATTTGTGATATTAATAAGCATTCTTTTATTTATACTTTTATTTTTTAATAAATATACTTCATATGCATCAATTACTATATAGAAGAGGAAAATGATCCTTTGACATTGCAGTGTATAGCGCAATTTAGAAGTCATGAGAAATCTAATTTCTGCTCTAAGATAACCTTTAAGGTAACCTTTTGTAATAATTGAAACAACACATCAATTAAATGAGATTCCTTCTAGTAGAACAGAGCTTGTGTCCTCTGGCAAAGAACACAGTCAGTGGTGGGTTTATTATCCTTCTTTTGTCTGTAAATAGTTGGAACATCTATTGGTGGTTAGATAAGTGGAGCTTTCATGATCCTTCTGATTTTTAAACCTTTACAAAAAAGTTTGACTTGATGATCCTTGTAGATTACAAAATTCCTTGGGACAGAGGCCCATTCTGTACACTATTTAGTGTACATTTTTAGTTAATAGAGTTTTTGAAAGCACAGGTGGTAAAAGCTAGAGTTGCACATGGGAATGTCCAAGGTACTATGAAATGTCTTCACATGGTCCAGGAGAGAATAAAGAATTAGACATGTTAGTTGAGTGATTTCTGAGCACCAAAGGACAAGGAAAATGACATAAGCAGAACCCAGGTGAATAGCAACTTTCAACCCAATTTCTATGTCTTTAACTGCTCTTGCATCTGCATATAGAAAGGCAACATAGTAAAATATAGCCAAAATTTGTCATGGTAATTTGAAACTATCTGTACACAATTGTACAATAATTTTTGGTGAGAGTTCAGAATCATCCAGTTTCTAATCTCTCAGTAATGCTAATGTATATTAAAATGAATGAATTTGGCCTTTTACTTATTGTCAGCATGTAAAATATGCATATAAAAGCACCTCCTGCAATGTGATCTGTCTTCTTCCATTTGGCAATAAGTGGTACACAACTGTTGTCACACACAAAGGGATATTTGGACAATACAGCATGCAAACAGTATTATTCTTTCATTCTTCCAGATTATAAGTGAATTTCCAAGTTGAGGTTATTAACTATGTGAATATTTATTTCAAATTTTCCACTTTCATTTTGGCTTTTTAATTTATAAGGAATAAACGGTTTCATGAAAAGAGAGCTTAATCTTACTCCACATTTAAAAAAATCAATAAGTTTCATGCACATATTACTTACAATACAATCTACCAAAAGCTCATCATTGATACTGCTTTCCAGTGTTTTGTTGTTGTTAAACACTGTATGCATTTTGGCTTTAAGACTAAACAGAAATTGGAGTTAGACCCTTTAGCCTTCTTTTCTTTTAATATTATTAAGATCGATAATAATGAAACCTAGACCTACACGATTGCAATTTTGCCAACATTTGGAAAATATTCAACTACATTCAGTTTCTGGTGCAAAACAATCTAAGTTTAAAACAAACCAATATAAGAATAAGGATAGGGAAAATGATGAAAAGGTGAAGTTGATGGAATACATTGTGCCGCATGTATGTAAATGACACAGTGAAGCTTTCTTTGCACAACTAATAACAAACAACTCTTTAAAAATAAAGATAATTACTATACCCCAAAGAGGGAATATTTATGATTCAATGCATTTTATTTTTATTGTAAAGGTGATGTACAGAGGGATTACAGTTATATAATTCAGATAAAGAGTATATTTCTTTTTGAACAATGTCACCTCTTCCCCCACACTCTCCCAGTTTTCCCCTCCCATTTCTACCCACAAATACCATAGCTCATTTCAACATAAAAATACTCTTGTTTCCATTTCTTTGAGTTCATTTTGATGAACATTATTTTATATGATCAGATGTAAATAGGCATTTGCACTTTATGTTCCTCTCTTAAGAATATCCTCTTTGGTCTCATTTTGTGTGAATACTTATAACGACTGGCACAGTGTTAGGTACATAGAGCTGATTTTCATAAATTGCTTTTGGGGGAATCTTTAACTATTTATACCATGAAGTTTTAAAAGTCAATGAGTTTAAGTACTTGAAGTTTGGTATGGGAGAATAATACTTAAAATAATACCAGAAAGCTTGTGATTGGTTGGCATGAGCTAATTAGGGATTTTCTATAGGGATAGGGGATATAGATCAATAGTTGAATGTAGGCTTAGCATATACAAAATACTGATTTCAACTCACTGGACTCCCCAAAATCTGTAGAGTAACAAGTTTAAGCAAAAGACAGATGATAGATGATGGATGAGAACTAGAACCAGGGAGACCATTTGAAGAGCTAAGTAAAATGAAGGTAAACAGTAATTTATGGATTACAGATGATCAACTTTGCACCGGGATATATGTTTTGCATACATTATACCTGCCTAAAGTGTACGAGTGATTATCCAAATTTTGTAGAAAAACAAATAAGAGAAAAATAAATATGCTCCATGTTTATGGAAGTGACATAACAGGCATATAGCCTCTAAATGTCAGAATGAGATTCTTAAAACCACACATAGATTCCTTAACATACCTCTTCTTATCTCAACATGCATTTTTTACATACTGTTGAGTTTGTAGAGATGCTGGAAGGAAGTTTGTGGGATGGTAACTACAATAGTTTGGAAGAACTGACTGTATTTCATTTTAATTAATTATGTTAGCTATTTTTATATGTCATTTGGTGTCTTCTTATACAGAGAGCTCACATTTGACCCTTAATATGGTCAGGGACATTTTAAAAACTTGCAGTACAGTACTAAAGCAGAAAGAGAAACTTTTTATTGTCTTGGAAAATGATAATAACGTGTGAGAAATATAGTATAAAAATTGTGATCTTCATGGTTCGTTAAATTAAGACTAAGGCAAAAATCTGAGTATTTTCTCACTACAAACTGTTTTAGGAACACAAAGTCTGTGTTCACAATACTAAATTTATCTGGATGTTCTGTAATCACAGAGTACTTGCTAATGTTAAAATAATTCAAATAGGGCGCACAGAGTTATCATTTTTGACATGCAAACAAAGGAAATCTTCAAATGAACCACAGAAAAAATTAGTGATCAATGGATAGAACAAATGTCACCTCTGTTGAATTTCAAATATCAAAATTTGAAATAGAGGCATAGAATTTAAATGAGACAGATAAAGTGTAGCTATTTTTTAGGTTTTTAAAATACTTTTTTATTGTAAAAATACTGTACAGAGGGGTTACAGTTACATGACCAAGGTAATGAGTACATTTCTTATCCAGCATTGTTGCCTCCTCCTTTGTTTTTCCCCTTCCCTCCCACCTCCACAACTACACTCTCCCCGCCTTCGCCTAAATTGTAAAGTTCATTTTTCAACGTAGTGTTTTGTACATCTCATTGTTACAATTGGTCAACCTATATCCCTATTTGAGCATTTTGTTTTTTCCCTTCCCCTCCCCAAATTAGAGAAGTATATATAGAAGATGCAGGGCACCGACCTCAAATACAGTAAAAACAGGGGTTATACTGAACTCACAACATTTTAATATATCATGAGAATATATTTTAATTTTCTTAACTATTTGCTAACTTTATTTTCATTTAAAATAATAACACTGACTAATTTTTCTAAAACACAGTAGCTACCAATATAATAAAACCTTTGATTTCTCACTAAAGATGCTTCATTAGCATACTTTTATTACAAAAGAAATGCTTATTTTAAAGATATACATATAAATCTCTATATACATAGGTATAAATATATAATGTAATATATATGATATATATATGCAATATATAATGCATAGTAAATAAATAGTAATGTATAATATATAAGTAATTAAAACCATATAATATATGGAAATAAAATTTTATATAATATAATGCATAATAATTTGTGTAACATGATATATTGGTGAATATCATGCAATATATTAGATACAATATAGATGATATAACTATGGATTGAATAATCCACAGAGAGAAATGAGCACTATGAAGAAGCTCTTAACTCAGTACTTAATGTGACTACATGCCTGATAACTGAAATACTGAAAGTACCTGAACAGAAATGAGAAACTAGTTTCTGGCCTGAAATTTAGATGGGGCTCTGCTAAAGAGAGAAATGCTTCTTTGAGTTATGCTTCAGGATCAAAAGCTGAAGAATAAAAAGGCTGAGTTAATAATCCTCTATGTGGCTAAATTATTATATGCTCTTTTATTAGCATAAACTCCAGCACTTGCTTTACTATGCTTCTTGTCCTAATGAGGTTGGAACCAATGTATGGTTTCTGCTATATGGCATCTTATAAGTAAATAATTTTTGTCAACTGTTGTTTTTATTCATTACAACAAAATACCTTTTCCCAAAACAAGTAATATAATGTATAAACTTTAATGTATAAAAGTTCATTATATTATATGAACCAAAGTTGTAACAGAATTTAATGCATGATATGTAACACGTTTCCATATTTTTTGTGGTTTCTGGACTGTGATATCTAAAACAGTACATGTTAGATAATATATTTCTACTTTTGTATTTAGAATTTAAATCTGATCACATACACACAAGCATCATTTGGAAACGATATTTTCTGTCATCCTTTCTCTTTCACTTTAAATATATACACGAATCCTGATCACATTATACTTTAAAATTTTTAGACTGCCTCTGCATTCCAAAAAATAATCTTAAATTCAGAATTGTTATAGCTCCTAAACAGACATTCACACATTTATGCTTGCAAACATTTCACAAACTGATACTGAATAAATTAAGAGAAAATGAGATATCTGAGCACCAATTACCTGCTGGGTGATTTATGTGGGCAATCTCACTTAATCCTCACATCAATCCTGTGAGAGACATAATATTATAACCCTTTACAAATGGGTTATAATTACTTGGATAATTACCTTTTCCACGGTTTTGCCAGGATTTGTTATTCTCCTTGCCATGTACTGTATCACTCTATCTTTGTATAAAGATAAACAGGTGTTATGGCTTTCCCAAAATAAGCATAAATTACTTATCGAGACATTACAGAGTAAACCATTTCTAACACTGTCAAATAAAATTTTGAAATAATAGAGGATCTGATGTGAGGTTACTTATGACCCAATATAGTAATTATGCTGAGTTCTATGCTATATTTTTCTTGAAGAGCTTGCCTAATTTGTGAGTTTATCTCTTCATCTGTAGTTTGAAGCGATCAATAGCATGGTATGGATTCTCCTAGCACTTTGAATCATTATCATCCCATGTTATTATGAAGAGGAATCTCATGGAATCATATTCAATCTAAACTTTCTAACCTTGTGTTTTCATCATTATATAAGATTGATATTGAAGGCAGTTTTGAGAACTATCCAACCTTGTAATAGAAGGTTATTTTAGGAAGGTACGCTGTATTAATCCCAGCATGTGTTATTGATGCTAACATCAGGGAATGGGGAAATTTAGGTAGGCATGACCTTAAGATAAAATGACCCTTCTGCTGCAAAGGGAATACCCCGAAAGAACTCTTGCTTTAGGGATAATTAGTATGTGAGATAAATGATCTCAGTTTTCCTAGGCCTTCTTTTCACTTGGCACACAATGTATTGCCCTTTATGGAGAAAATCAGAATAATAGGAAATCTAACAGTGTAGGACCTGGAAACTATATAAAAATGTTCACTAAATTGAGCAGAAATCAGAGGCATACTTTGCTTCATCCTATTTATCATTATAAAACAGGGTCATTTAGAATCCCTGCTACATTTATTTTTTTCTCTCTTTCCTATCTCCTAGTGTTTATTTAACACCTCATCACAGCAACAGTATCAATTCTAAAGTGAGTCATCCTATCTGTTTTAGCAACCCAGAACCTATGCATTTAAACCAACTGGTTAATAACTGAAATGTTAATTGAACACTGGTTTTGTGTGTGTGTGTGTGTGTGTGTGTGTGTGTGTGTGTGTGTGTGTGTTTCTTTTAGAAATTGGAGGTTAGAGACTTTTGTAGTTTATACTTGATTTATAGAATTAATTTTCAGAGGGATATATCTTTCTCTTGTTTCCTTACTTCCCTAAGGAATTGAGCTCAGCTCCTCTGTCAATTTCTATTTGCTTTAATCAAGTTTTATGGACAGGGATTGAGGGTGTAAAGAATGGGGATAGACAGTGCATAGGTTTATAGAATTAATATTATATATACTGGTGTTCTGGTGTTCTAAGATAGCTATTCTAATTCTTTTTGTTCTGTTTAATTATTACATTTTAAATTTATTTTTATACACTAGTGGTTTACAAAGAAGCTCAAATTTAGTATGTACATTTGTGTATACAACAGTGCATCTTTTGGAGATTAATTCTAAGAAATTATCTTAGAGCATTCTTATCCAGGCATATTTTACATGGCCTTACAATTTTGAATATAAAGGAATTTTACCATATTTTCAAAGAGGCTTCTAAGAATTATTTTCAAAGAAGCCAAAGAACTAGAAGCCATGTTGTTTTTAGGAGGGACACTCTGGGTGATCATTTCATACACTTAGATGGAACAAATATACATGAAAAAACACTAACCATTGCTTAAAAAGTGAGTGCCTTTATGCAATTTTGTGAAACTGGAAGTTTAACCATATTTGCCATGTTTTTTTTTATGAAAATGGAGGTTCAGCTATATTTGTTATGCTTCTTTTTCCAGATTCTTAGTTTTTCAATATGCCTTCTTGTCTTAGCATTTCAAACTCAATACCCTCAACACTATCATAGGCTGTGGCTCTCTGTATACCCTAGTAATAAAACATACAACACAAAATAGTGTGCTCATAAAACATATTTATATATGTTTTATAAGAATTTCTTAATGTTTATTTAAGCATATCTTTTTAAAAACTTATATCCTTAGTTCAAGAAGGAATTCAGGCATTAAAGGAATATATGGGAATTCGGTATTCCCTTGAGTACCTATAACAGCTTCTTGCCCATAGTAAGAAACAAACAGTATAAAATTTGTATGACACAGTGTCAGCTAGAAAAGATAAAGAGGGTATTTAAAAGAAAAATGGAAACATAAGACAGTAATATAGAAACACAGATAATATATTTATAGTATAAATTATATACTCATCTATAACACAATATATCATAAAAAGTAAAAAAATTGACCAGTCAAAATAAATTACAAAATTAACTTTTAGAAACAATTTTAACAAAATGAGTGAAAAAGAATAAGATAAAACACTATTTAGGTAAATTATTTTGAGTAGGTACATCAGTAGACATGAGTGATATACCAGATTAAAACAGAATAAGACAAAGTGTACTTTGCAAGCAACTTTGATTTATTATTCAAATCTGTGCTAGATCACCTTAGAAACTAGTGATCACTCATTAAATGGAACTAGAAATAATCAATCATAGTAATGGAATAAAGAGCAAAACTTTAGCCAGGTACCAGTGGCTTAGGCCTTTAATCCTGGCTAATCAAGAGACAGATCTGATGATCATGGTTCAAAGCCAGCCTAAGAAGGGAAGCATGTGAGATGCTTTTTTAAATTGTTATTGTAAAGGTGACATACAGAGGGGTTACAGTAGATAAGTCATATAATGAGTATATTTGTTTTTGAACAGTGTCACCTCTTCCCTCACTCTTTCCCAGTTTTTTTCCCCTCCTGTCTCTACCCACTAGTTGTACCATCCATTTTCAACATAGTGTCTAGTGAGTATCACTGCTACATTTGTTCTTCCTTTGGCCCAACCGTTCTGTGTTCCCCTTACCCTCCCAAAGACAAATAAACTAACAAATATGACAAAGGGCAAAAAGAAAAAAAACAAAGCAACAGAAGAAAAAGAAACTCTTATTTCCATTTCTTGAAGGTCATTTCAAAAAATATTATACTGTCAGATGCACATAGCTTTTGAGCCTTTGTGATCCTCTCATAAGAACATATTCCTTTGGTCTCACTGTGTGGATGCCTAAAGTCATGTATAATTTATCATGCCCTAGTGTATTTTTTTTATTTTTTTCCATCCAGTGGGTTTACTTGTAGATCTATAGGCATGTATAAGGGAAACCACAAATGAGGGTCACTATGAAACCTGTTTCTTTGGGTCTGGTTTACTTTGCTTAATATAATTTTTTACAAGACTTTCTATTTCCTTACAAATGAAGCAATACCATTCTTTCTGATGGAAGCATAAAATTCCATATATGTGTATATATACAGTATTTTCTTAATCCATTCACCCACTGAGGGGCTTTCTGGGTTGATTCTATATCTTAGCTATGGTAAATTAGTGGTGTGCTGAAATGAACATGGTTGTGCTGGTCAATTTCAGTATGACCTTTGTTTATGATCTATTGGATAAATGTCCAGGAGTGGAATTTCTGGGTCATAGGGAAGCTCTATGTTTAGTCTTTTGAGGAACCTCCATACTGCTTTCCAGAGATGTTGAACAAGTTTCTCCAATTAACCACCAAAAAGCTAGAAGTGGAATGGAATTCAAGTGGTAGAGTGCTAGCCTTGAGCAAAACAGGTCATGGGTTAAAGCCCCAGGACTAGCAGAACATAAAGTAAAATTTTATTTTTGTTATGCATCATTAAGTAAAATAAACTCCACATTGACTAATGAATCAAATGACTAAAACAAAACCTTAAAACTCTTAGCAAAATATACATATAAATGTACATAAATATACATATAATTATGATGTAGGCATTGGAGAAGAAAACTTACTTTAGAAATAATGCCACTATTCATACCAAAGAATAATGTTTTAAAAATGGCACATTGTACGTCCATTATGGTGCAAGTATTGGGCTCATAATTACTTAGGGACCTAAGGTGACTACATTTTCACCTCAAAGAATACTTCCATAGTTATGAAGTCATTGCTTTTTCTTATGAAAAAGAAAGCATGTTTAACTGCATGCTAGCTCATTAATCTTCAGCCTGTAAGCAACATATGTCATTTCTGTTCCCAATTTTCTAAAATAAATCATATAGTAATGAATAAATTCGACAGGGTAGTGGTGTCAAGTTCTTACACTTGAAAAGCATTAGATAGTCATCAAAATAATGTAGATTTTGATAAGTATTATATATTTGATTATGTTAAAATTAAGACATATAAATTCTGCAAAAGTAAAGCAATTAGAAGGGATGGGTATACTAATATGAAAATATTTCTTAAGCCTGCATAATCAAAGATTATTGTGATGCTCCTTAAGTACACAGACTAAAAGAATCCAGAAGTGTATGAAAATTTATTAATTTTTAAATTTATAAAATTACTTAAAAATATTTATGAGAAAATAAATAACTAAACTATAATTATGAAATTAGTAGATAATGGAAAATGTTATACTATATAGTAAGTAGAGAAGTTTAACATAAAACTAAAACTTCTTATAGCTATATTAGGTATTAAGAAGGAAAGTATGAGGTAAGTCTAGATAGAACTTTTGCTATCCAAAGTGTGACAAAATGCTCAAAGTCACAGGACAGCTGATTATTTCAATGGGCTTCTGCTAATATAAATTGGAAAAAATTATAGCAATGTTATCACATTAACTATTAAAGAAAATAAATTTGTTCATAGTGATACATTTTAATTTTTATTTTATTTTTGACATTTTAATTTTACATATTTCCAGTATAACTATAATTAGTCCAGATACGTTATCCATCACACTCCATATGCTTTGCAAACTCTGATAGTCAGTATTCAACATCCAGTATGATAATTTTCTTGGTGTCTGGATTATTTCACTTAACACGGTGTCTTCCAGTTTCCTTCGTTTTGTTGTAGATGAGGGGAAATGATTCTATGACAAATAATACTCCATTAATGTGCACATACTTCGCTTTATGTTTTTAACTGTGCACTTCCTTAAATGGGTTCCCTTTTTATAAATAGTAGCTTTACCCATAAACTTGGAAGAAACCATGATGATCTTTATAGAGGATAACTAGATAAACTGTAGTGAGTGTGCAGACAATGTTATACAATTTAGTGTTAAAAATAAATGAGTTATCAACCAAAAATAGATGGCAAATAAATGTATACACTAAGTGAAAAAACTCCACCTAAAAATGTTCTCTACTGTACGGTAACTATATGACATCCTGGGGAAAGGCAAAGCTGTTAGGACAGTGAAAAATAGTGGTTTTCAGGGGTTCAGGAGGAAGGAGAAGGCATGAACAGATGGAAGAAACAGGAAGTATTTAAGGGCAGTGAACCCTTAAATACTTTCTTGATCCTTTGGTCCTTGTTAATTCCATGAGGTTGATTTTGCCTTCAAATTTCTGCAAAAAATCTACTGGCTGTGTGGGTGAATCTATTCCTAAGACTATCAACACTCTAATAAACCTGGTGTTTTGTGCTGTTTTTAAGTGCACTTGGCCATGGCTTGAAAGTATTGTATTAAGGGAAAAAAGCAAATTGAGTTTATTCTTTTCTTTCCTCCAGCTACAACTCCTAGACTAAAAAGTCAAATTTTTCATCTCCTCTCTCATTTTTTTGTGTGTGATGAGGTAAATTTAAATTGTTTCTAAAATAAGCTTTTGTCTTGCAATAAGGTTTGTGTAGTTCGCACGAACATAACAGAAAAACTGGATGCATTTCTACAGCATAGTTAATAAAACTAAAACCATTTGTGAAATAAGTAACATTAGTAGCAATTAGAAGGGTAATTTTTATTCTAGATAATTTTCACATTAAAAACCTAGTGACATGAATAAAATACAAGCACATTTTTCATCATTCCCTCTACCACTCTAGAGTGGAATATTATCTATCATTGTAGTGTATTTCCCATTTGCCTAGGGTAAGTTAAGGGGTAGGTAGATAGCTCCATTGATCTTGACTGCGTTTATTCATGTGTCTGAAGACTGTTCAGTGGGGACAACTGCTCTGATATGTAGAGGCTAGCCAAAACACCCCTCCCCCTTTGTAATAGAAGCTCAAGAAACAAACAGCAATATGGAAAATTTAGAACTGGAACATCTATAGCTGATATCACATGCCTGAATCCAATGCTAAAGAAGAAACCTTTACAATTTGGGGATACAAGCCAGTTTTGCAGTCTACCAATGGAATTTATATTTGCAGTGATATCCCAGAGACTGTTCTTTAAATAATGGGCCAATTTTGATCACTGCACATCCCATACATCAAACCCTTGATAGTTTTTCCGTTCCCAAAGCCTGAGAGAAATAATTTCAAGTTTGTTGGCCTACCAGATTTATAAATACTTATTTCTCCTTCTAGTTTAACATGCATTGCTTAACTTTTATGGGCTACAATTTCATATAAATATTCACTCTTCACAAATAAAATTATATTCCTGGCAGTCAAGAACATGTTTTAAACATCTTAGATTTTCTTATAGAATTTAACCTACAGTAGATAAATAATTGGTAGTTGCTTGATGTGTTTGTTACTTATGAGGTTAAAGCCAAATCTTTAATATTAAAGATTAAAAGAAGTCTAGGCATAAGGGGGAGTTTACAAATATGGATTTTCTACAGGTGGTACAGAAATGTATTCATTTTTTAAATAAAAAGGAATAAAGCACTGAAGTATAAATTTATTTTATTGGTGAAATACCTTTTTAACTGACCTAGCAAAGGCATATTATGAAGTATGGAAAAGTTCAAGTAATGGGTGTTAAAATAAACCAGTAGTTTTCAACTGTGGCATCACACTAGAATCACACAAAGAGCTTTTCAAACATCTGTGCCTGAGGCTCCCCCTAGATCTATTAAATCACACTCTCTGGAGGTAGAACCTCCAGAGTATTGTTATTTTTTTTAAAGCTCCCTAGATAATTCTAATATGAGTCCAATAGGACAGCTGCTCTAAACTCTTCTCAAAGTGCCAACAAGAAAGTTGAGAAATTGAGCAATACACCTGGAGGCAACACATGGCTGTTAAGTTGCCTATTACTAAACAATTCTGACAGATGAAACAGTATCCTAATTAATTGGTCTTCCTAAGTCCATTATGGGACTTCACCTGGCAGTACTTTCAAAACACAGGTTTTGGAAATGCTGAATTTCAGTTTTTATAAAGAAGCTCATAGATGCTGGCCAAGCAAACTTAGAATCTGACTTCTATTGTGATATAAAATTGATTTGATATCACTGGGATGCAGATCTCCTGATGAGAGCTGACAAAGACCAGCTGAGGCTTTAGCTAAATGATGTGTGAGAGCTCTGAGGAGCAGACAATTGGAAACTAATGAGATGATAAAGGCTTTCAGGTACGTGAGTTGATCAGCTACCTGCTGAGGCCCTCTTGCTGTAGAAGAGAACTCCCTGGCTGAGGGCCCTCTTTTTTAGCTCAGGAGCAATCAGGAAAGTTTATGGGACACAGCATTCTGTTATGTATTACCTGCGATCATTTTGGAGATAAATTCAGAAAGTAAATATGACTTCCATTCACATTTACTTAGAATTATTTGGTGGAGTTTTATTATCACTTGTGTATAGTTGTGTTGGGATATGAGTGATGGCATTTAAGAAGGGAGTCACAGATCCAAATTTCATACTAACTTGGGATTATGCTTTCTGCCTCACTGTTATCTTTGATGGAAACTTTGGCCACTTATTTGGAGCAAAATCGCTGTGGTGAGAAAAATTAGGTGTGAGGTGGTGTTTATAAGTCATAGAAAATGAATCTGGAGATTTGGAAAGATAAAATCAATTTACAGGATGAAAAATACTGAGTATTTTTAAAGTTAAGGAGTAAAAAAAATTAATGAAGAATTCTGGGTGTCATTGGCTCATATCTGTAATCCTAGCTACTCAGGAGGCTGACATCTGAGGATCATGGTTCAAAGCCAACTAGGGCAGGAAAGTTCATAAGACTTATATTTACAGCCGGGCGCTGGTGGCTCACGCCTGTAATCCTAGCTACTCAGGAGGCTGAGATCTGAGGCTCGCGGTTCAAAGCCACCCCGGGCAAGAGAGACCGTGAGACTCCTATCTCCAATAAACCACCAGAAAACCGGAAGTGGTGCTGTGGCTCAAGTGGTAGAGCACTCGCCTTGAGCTGAAGAGCTGAGGG
>NW_012267310.1:6941429-6954991 GCF_000151885.1 Dipodomys ordii | reverse complement strand
GCTGTGGCTCAAGTGGTAGAGCACTCGCCTTGAGCTGAAGAGCTGAGGGACAGCGCCCAAGCCCAGAGTTCAAGCCCCACGACCGACCAAAAAAAAAAAGGATTTATATTTACAATTAACCATATAAAAGCCAGAAGTGGAGCTGCAGCCCAAGTAGTAGAACACTAGACTTGAGTGAAAAAGGTCAGGGATAGCACATAGGCCCTGAGTTCAACCTCTAGGATTGGCAAAAAAATAAGAAGTAGATGAAGAATAAGAAAAAATGGAAAAGCATTGTTATTTAAAGTGTGAAAAGATCAAAATTTCTTTTGTTAAGACCATCCCAGAAAAGTAGTCTCCAAACTAGCTTTAAGAAATACTCCAGGGGCTGGGAAGGTGGCTCAGTGGTAGAGTGCTTGCCTTGAGCTGAAGAGCTGAGGGACAGCGCCCAGGCCAAGAGTTCAGGCCCCATGACTGGACCCCCCCAAAAAAAAAAGAAAAATAAATACTCCAGGGTAGGAGAATACACAAATGGTGAAACAAGGACAAAGGATGACCCAATGCAACAATGATACTCACAAAAAGCTATGTTGGAAATGAACTTTACAACTTTTGTTGGGGGGAGGGGGAGAGGGAGGAATGGGGGAAAGGGATAGTGGGAGGAAAAACATAGGAGAGGATAACAATGTTCCACAAGAAATGTACTCATTACCTTACTTACATAATTGCAACCGCTCTGTACAGCACCTTTACAACAAAATAAAGCATAATTTACAAAAATAAAGACGGGAAAAATAAATGCTCCAGAGTACTCTATTTTTGTCGTCAAATAAGTGTAGAGAATGTTACAAAGCATGCCTTGTTCTTAGAGCAACAGTATATAGGTTAATACAATAATAGAAGTCATTGAGGAAAACTAGAGTAATACAGGATATTTGAGCTTGCTTAGTCATAGATTTTCAAACTATTCTTAATCATCAGAATGCTTCTATCATGCAGTGCATATTACATTACAAGGAAAAGTGAACTCCTACTGTTCATGAAATTAATTACAGGGAGAATGCTTTGATCAAATGAATGAGTATAAATGAAATATGGAGCACAGACTAAGTAAATTGGGATGAATTTTTCCCTTTGGTATTCACAAATAACTTTTAAGTGTGATTATGAAACAATCTTTTAAGTTTCACCAGCCACTGCAGCACGGCTACTGAGCCACATCATTACATTTAATTCTAAGAACATTTCTAAAGCAATTGAGGGCAGAAATTCAAGAGTATGACATCCAGGTCAATTCCCTCTCAATGTATTCCATTTTTCAATGTCTGTTGGCAAATATGACACCTAGGATTTTCCAATATTCTTTGTGAAGTCAAATCAGAATAGACTACAAACAACCATATTTTTCTATAAAATGTTATCTCTCCTTTTGCATTTCTTTTGTCATTCTTTCTGTTATAAATTTAAATTTATTGTCAAGGTGATGTATAGAGGGGTTACAGTTACGTGCATTAGGCAGTGAGTACATTTCTTGTTGAACACTGTTAGCCCCTCCCTCATTTGTCTCCCACTTTCCCTCTGCTTCCCACACACCCCTCCAAAGTTGTAAACTTCAGTTCCAACATATTGTCTTGTGAGTATTGTTGTTGCATTGGTACGCCCTTTGTCCTTTGTCTCGCCATTTTGTTGTATCACATATCTATTTTTTCTTATTAAAAATGGCCCATTTTCATCATACTAATTCAAATTCTTTAGAAATATGTTCATTTAAACCTGGGCACAGTGGTGCCTGCTTGCATTCTTGGTACTCAGGAGGCTGAGGCAAGAAGCGTGAATCTGAGACCAACCTGAGCTTCATGTGAACCAATGCCCCAAAGTCAAAACCCAAAAAGAACATAGATTCATTTATATTCATTCTACTTTACCATTTTTTTCAAAATATAGTTGCACTGCATTGAATCATGGTATCATTGTTATAACTTATCTTACTACTATTATTAGTAGAATGAGAATATTTACTTAATATTGAATAGTTTTATTAATAACCTTTCAATGTAAATGCATAGTAGATTATTTTTTGGAAGATTGGCTGAAAAAATGATATTTTTCTTTCCGAACTTAATTCCTCATTCTTGCTAAGCAGGCACTCTACCACTTGAACTATTCCCTAAGCCCTTTTTGCTTTATTTTTGAGGTAATTTCTCACTTTGTTTTGCCTTGGATAGCATGGAAAGGAATTCTCCCACTTTTGCACTCCCACATTGCTGGGATGACAGGTGCATGCCACATCACCCCAGATTTTTGTTGAGATAGGATCTAGCTTTTTGCCTGGGCTGGCCTTGAACTTTCATACTCTCAATCTCCATCTCCAATACAACTAGAATTATGATTGAGCCACTGCATAGTAGCCAAGAACAAAAAGAGTTTTTACATTATAATAACTACACACTATTTCAGCAGATTAGTTTTGGAAAAGCAATTCTATTTGAAAGCTTTCTTTCAGAGATGAGTATTTCTTAAAGGTCATAGAATGATTTTTTATGTCAGAGTAGCATCAGTAAAGACATAGAGAAGAATAAAGTCTTGCAAATGAATGGTAGTCAACAAAAGGTAAAAATAAGTCACACATGTACCTAATCTCACAATGTATATATGTATATGTACAGATGCTGGTGGCTCACACCTGTAATCTTAGTTACTCAGGAGGCTGAGATCTGAAGGAATGTCCTTGGGACTCTTATCCCCAGTAAACCACCAGAAAAACAGAAGTGGTGCTGTGACTCTGGTGCTGTGAGTAGTAGATCACTCAACTTGAGCTGAGGAGCTCAGGGACAGTGCCCAGGCCCAGAGTTCAAGCCCCATGACAGACCCTCCCAAAAAATTGAGATAGAATTTGAGATTAGGGGCTGGGAAGGTGGCTCAGTAGTAGAGTGCTTGCATTGCATGCATGAAGCCCTGAGTTCAATTCCTCAGCACCACATAAGCAGAAAAAAGCCAGAGGTGGTGCTATGGCTCAAGTGGTAGAATGCTAGCTGAAGAGTTGAGGGACAGCACCCAGGCCCAGAGATCAGGCCCCATGACCGACAAAAAAAATGAGCTTAAAGAATTACTGTGGAGAAAATTCCTTTAGCAAAAAGTTCATATAACAAGAATTAATACACTTGTGTTGACTGCAAGCCTGACACTATTTCAATGCTTGTCATGTATTAAATTAACCCTCAAGATGCATTTATGACATGCATGTGCATATATATGCATATAAAACATCTTCATTATGAAAAAGCAAGATGCTGAGCTTCAATCAATAATTTAGGAATGATATAACTGATCTATACCTCTAGACTCCTTGAAGTTGGTGGTGTAATCCCTACGTGAGGTCTGCACACTGACAATCTGCCTCCATGACCCATCTGCAGTCATGTACTATAGAAGAACAGTTTGTCAATAATTGACTCAATATACAATGACTGTCCCAAAAGATTACATCACCTTTTGGTAGAATAGCTCTATTAGTTTCTGTAAGTACACTCTAAGATATTAATATAACAAATTGCTAATGAAGCAATTCTGAGAACATGTTGCCATCATTAAGTGATCTATGACTCCATTTACTCATGATAATATACCAGTATTGGCTTGATAACTCATGTGAAAGATATAGAACTACAATTAAATATTCCAATCACTGCTTTCATAAATATGCCAAGATTGGTATTTCTTAGATCACATGTCACAAATTATGTTTGTGAAGAATGATAATGTGCTAAGGGACATTGCTCTGTAAATAGCTTTTATTGAAAGTTATATTTATATTGGTGCTTACTCATAGTAGCACTGCAACTAGCAATTATATATGGCTACAAAACACTGAAATACATTTGGGCTAATATCTTAAGATATATGAGACCCATATTATGTGAATGAAATTTTTTATGTTACATTTTATGACCAAGCCAGAAATTTTACATACACAAATTAGATTAGTTTTTAGAAAAGGGAATTTTTATTTCCATAAAGATTTAGAAAGTTGTAAAACTCAAGGTTATAAAATTACTATTTTAGGGAACAAACGTGATCTAATTCACAAAGACAAAGTAAGAAAAAATATTCATTTTAGATGCTTATAATTATAGTAGTAAATTAATAGAAGTTTTGGCATCAATGATCAAATCCCTTGATAGAAAAATATTTAAGTCACTGATATTTGAATTAATGAGATTGTTCTTGAGGAAAAGTTTCTCTGGCCTTTAAAACTCCTTAATTAGAAGTCAGATATTAGAATAAAATTACTTAATAGTAATTTTGAAAGAATATATAGGAGTCAGAATTAAATGCATTTACTGAAATATTTCACAAAAGAAATTGGATATAAATAACTACATTAGGTGGTATGCAAGTTGATACATATGCAGTAAATGAAATATGGTAGATTCAAGGAAGAACTCAAATAGTGCAATTCATAAAAAGACAAAGTTGAACAAATAAACACCAGAAAGTAGGAACTTGCTGGGGTGGGGGTAAAGTAAAGGGATAAATGGATGAAGAGAGGAGGGGAAGAATGCAGTCAAGAATTCAATGTGTATCTACAAAATTAAGAAGAGTGAGGGAAGGAGTGTGATGGGAGAGATGGGTGAGAATGTAGAAAGGGGTGACATTGATAAAGATGCATGGTAGTCATAAACTGCTTTGTTGAATGGCAACTCCTTTATTCAATTACTGAAAGATAATTTTAAAAAGAAAGTCAAAAGAGCTAGTTAATTTGACACATGTATAAAAACAATATGTTACATATTCTTTTACATTTCTATGAATTTAGGAATGGGTACATTTTCAACATCTGTTTAATCAAGTTTCTAGAATTTCAAACTATGCTTTCCTTCCTATAATAGTCACCTAAAGATGAATTTCATGGAAATAAATCTAGCAAAAACATTACATATAAGTCAGTGCTTTTAGGTTTTTAAAATGACAAATTTTTGCTTATGATGATTCTTTTTCTTTAGTGACTTGAATCCCACTATTAGTGAAATTTAGGGAAGGGAAGATGTTTGGGCTAAGGTTATTTTATTATCTGTTCAAATTTCCATAATATATGGGCAAAGTGCCTTTAATTCTAGCTATTCAATATTCTGAGATTATAAAAACCAGTTTGAAGCTAGCATGGGCAGGAAAGACTGGAAGACTATTATCTCCAGTCAACAAAAAGCTGGAAGTAGAGTTGTGATTCAAGTGGTAGAGAGCCTGCCTTGAGGAAAAATATCTAAGGGACAGAAATCAAGCCCTGGTACCAACTGAAAGAAAAAGACAAAGAAGGAAGGAAGGAAGGAAGGAAGGAAGGAAAGAAGGAAGGAAGGAAGGAAGGAAGGAAGGAAGGAAGGAAGGAAGGAAGGAAGGAAGGAAGGAAAGAAGGAAAGAAGGAAGGAAGGGGAAAGAAGAAAAAGAAAGAAAGAAAGAGAAAGGAAGGAAGGAAGGCAGAAGGAAAGAGAGAGAGAGAAAGAGACAAAGAAAGAGAAAGAAAGAAAGAGAAAGGAAGGAAGGAAGAAAGAAAGAAAGAAAGAGAAAGAAAGGAAGGAAGGAAGGAAGAAAGAAAGAAAGAGAGAAAGAAAGAAAGGAAGGAAGGAAGGTAGAAAGAAGGAAGGAAGGAAGGAAGAAAGAAAGAAAGACAGACAGAAAGAAAGAAAAGGAAGGAAGGAAAGAAAGAAGGAAAGGACACATTTAAAAAAAATCCCTAATAATATTTATTGTTTCATTTACCTTCCTTCACTCTCTCTTTTTGCCCTCCCCAAAGCTGTAAAAGTTTGGTCAAAGAGTTCTAGGAATATCTAAATAACTGTAGTAACACACATTGACAAATTGGAAGAGTTCACACAGTTAACATGTCAATTCTCTACTAGTTGATATATGAAATTAATGCAGTTGCTATAAAAATTCAACCAAGAATTTTGTATAGTAGATAAGAGGATTCTAAAATGTATATGGAAAGACAAATAAGGGACTCATACATTACAAAAATGGAAGTAAAATAAATTATCTATGCTGTTTCAAAAATTACTATGCACTTATAGTCATAAAATCTGTGGTATTCACAGAAAGCAGACACTTAAATCAGTGGGAGAGAACCCAGAAATGATCTACTAATTTTTGAAAAAATGCAAAAGGAATTTATTGATGGAAGGGTAACACTTTCATCAATATGATATGGAAGCAAAAACTTAAGAGATAACAAAAGTGGACTTCAACATCAAGTTTCACTCCTAGACCAAAAGTGGGAGAGAGCCTGCCTAGCAAATGCAAGAGCCTGAATTCAAACCAAAAATAAGAAAGAAAAGATCAGAATAAAATGTAAATGGAAATTGTTAAATGATAAAACTTTTAGGAGTAAATATAGGTAAAAAACCTTCAAGACTTAAGACTTGGTAAAGGTTTCTTATACCTGATACTAAAAGCATAGCCATAAGATAAACAAATGGCACGAGGAAGACATTTATGGTTCTAGACTATTCTATATCTTGATGTAAAACTATGCCAATGTCAATTTCTTGGTTTCAATGATGTCTTATAATCATTTTTATATGAGAGTAAAGTAAGTAAAGGATGTGTGAAACATCTCTGTACTGTTTGCAACTTCTTATGACTCTGTGATTATATCAAAAGAAAACATTTTAAAATGTTCTTGGAGAGAAGAAAATTGTTCTAGCGGATTCATTAGTATAACAAGAAAATAAGAATTCGCTTATCTTAAAGGTGTCAATAAAAGTAATCAAAACATAATTCTAAGATGCAATTGAAAACTATTTATTTTGACATGAAGTATAAATGAGCCACATTACCAGCTCCCTACCTCTTTTCTTTAAAAACATTCAAACAAAAGAACACACTAAACATTTGATAAAATAAACCATTCACCCATATTCTTTTTCTTATAACTTTTTTATTGTGAAAATACCGTACAGAGGGTTACAATTACATGAGCAAGGTAATGAATACATTTCTTATCAAGCATTGCTGCCTCCTCCTTTGTTTCCCCTTACCATCCCTGCCCTCCCATTCTCCACTCCCCCCCCTGCACATCTCATTGTTGCAATGGGTCCACCTGTAACCATATTTAAACAATTTGTTTTTTTTCCCTTCCCCTCCACAAATTACACCATATTCTAAAAGGAAACATTTTAAACAATTGGTATTAACTTTTGAATCTACTAGAAAATGGAGGTAGAGTAAACAGCTTTTCTGGATATAGTTTCACAACAAAAATTTAGAAAGTTTCATAATATAAAATACATAGCATGAAAAAATTGTGTTGGAAGTAATTAAAGCAAAAGCTAATAGAAACTACTAAAAGCTCACAGGTTTCTTCATTGTCCTAAGTATAATACCTAAATTTACCATCAACAACTGGAGTTCCAAGTGCATTCTATAAATTTCAAATGAGCATGTTGATTACAAGTAAAATAGCCACAAATACTTCCTTATTAGGAGTAGAAACATAGGTGCTCACAATTACATATATACGTAAGAAGTAAAATATAAATTATTTACAACATGTCTATAAATCTCAGTTCATGTTTGTTTTCCTCACATAATTACTAAAAACATCTCCTTTTATTTTTAATGAGGTCTTGATTTGAGTGATAAATTAAACTATAGTCTACATCGTGATAGCACAAACAATAAAAATCAAAGATATAACCAAAAAGGCACATGTATTTTAAGAAACACTTGGTAAAAGGAAAATATTAAATCCCTTCTGTTAAGATAATGACAAATCAATATTGATATCTAGAGGAACTAATAATTACTTGGAACAACTCTAATTGCCCAGATGGACCTAGGAGCTTAATAAGAACAAAAACGTGCAAATTTACAAAGATGAGATTTGATGAGCTGACATACTATTCACTATTTCAAATTTTAAGGACATGATATTATGCTTATAACCCATTTAATAATTGCCTGGATTACCAGGAAAGGCAATCTCTTAAAATATTTTTAAAGTTACATATTGATTAGACAAAGAAACATTCATATGGATAAATGGGGTAATAAGGACTGAGGCCAAATTAGGTAGTTCCAGCAAAAACTGTGATAAAGGAAATCATAAAATTATTTTATAGTATACTTTATTAAAGAAACAATAAATTTGATTTGGATATATGAAACTAATATGTTAAAAACAAAAGATATTTAAATAGAACAGGGTTCAGCATATTAAATTATAAAGTTTATGTACATATTCAAATATCTATAGATATTTGGCATATGGCAATGACAAAGTATCAGTTAATAGCAGAAAAAATGCTATACCGAATTAGGAACATTGGAATAATTAAAAATTACCCATATTTGAATTTAAACATTAAATCAAGCATTTAAAGAAAAAGAAAATGCTAAATCACTGAAAGAAGATACAACTAAAATTTCTATATGTTGCAAGGATAAGAAAGGCTTCTTTATGTTTGAGCTGAAGAGTTGAGGGACAGCGCCCAAGCCCAGAGTTCAGGATCCACGACCGGACCCAAAAAAAAGAAAGGCTTCTTTTTATGTAATTTAGCAACAAAACCATAAATGTATAAGGAGAATAAATTTTATACAAAATTATAATAGTACTGATAAAGATATTGTAAACACATATCCTCATAAACTGTTGGTAGGAAGTCACATTAGTGTTCTCACTTGCAAGGGTAATTTTGTAAGCTCTCTTAAATATACTTGTCATATTTTTTATTTAGAAATTGTACCATTACATGTTCTGACCAAAAATAGCTCAAGAGCCAACTACATGAATGACTATTACATTACTGTATACAATATTAAACATTGAAAACAATTTAAATCCATGTCAGCAGAAGTCCATTCAAATAAATTGCACAAATATATATCTTTAAAATACATGTACAAATAAGGCGACATTTTCTATGGAGAAAAACTACCTCTAAGTAAAATGGATATATGCAGAGTAAATTGTAGAGTAATGCTTGATTTTGAAAAACAAGAAATTTTATGTTAGTTTTATCATAAATTGTTTTCCTTAATATGCATTTGAAAAAACATTGTATGTAACTTATATTTTACTTTTAAAATACTAGTTTTTAGATTTTTCAAATGTTATATTCAGTAGTAAAAGATGTACCTTGAATTATTCTTATTCATTTTATTTTCACTGCAAATGAGGAAAATATATGGAAAGAAGCTGCAATTTTATTTCATCATGCATTTATTAACTCAGTTTAATAAATATATATTTATTTTCAAATGGTCATATAAATTAATTAATTCTATATTTCTCAAAAATATTTTCATTTTCTGAGCTATATAATGGAGAGAATTTTTTTATTTTTATTTTAAATGTTCTGGTGAAGGTGATTTATAGAGGAGTTACACTTACATGAATCAGATGAGTACATTTCCTGAGGACCAATGGAATAGAATACAAGTCCCAGAAATGAACTCACAGTCCTATATTTGGTGGCTACCAAATATTTGATAAAGGAGACAGAAATACGGGATGGAAGAAAGACAGCCTCTTCAATGAATGGTGCTGGCAGAATTGGCTATACACATACAAAAAAAATTGAGATTAGATCCTTATATATCACCTTACACCAGAATCAACTCCTAATGGATCAAAGACCTAAATGTAAGACCAAATACTCTGAAAATATTACAGGAAGGGATGGGGAAACAATTGGGCTCCTTGTTATATGTCAAAACTTCTTAAGAAAAGATCCAGAGTTGTAACAAATTAAAGAAAGATGATAAATGTGATTGCATAACTGTAGAGTTTCTGCATGGCAAAGGAAAAGGCTAGCAAGATAAGTAGAAAGCCCATAGAATGGGAAAATATCTTTACAAGCTATGCATCAGACACGAGCCTCATATCTGAAATATACTCAGAGCTCAAAAAAATTAAACCTCACAAAAACAAATCCTCAAAGAAACAACCCAATTAATGAATAGGGTAATGATTTAAAGAGAGACTTCTCTGAAGAGGAAATAAGCATGTCCAATAGAAAGCCCACGAATTGGGAGAAGTTCTTCATTAGCCATACAACTGATAAGGGTCTCTTATCTAATATATACTTGGAACCCAAAAAATTAAATCCCCCAACAACAAATCCTCAAAGAAAAAATCTACCTGATAAATAATTGGGCTAAAGACTTAAAGAGAGGGGTTACAATTACATGGGCAAGATAATGAGTACATTTCTTATCAAGCATTATAGCCTCCTCCTTTGTTTCTCCTTCCCATCCCATCCCATCCTCCCCCCACCCAATCCTCCCTCTGTACAGTATTTTCACAATAAAAAATAAAAATAAAAATTTAAAAGTTAATATTAAAAATAAGAAACTAAAAAAAAGACTTAAAGAGAAACTTCTCTGAAGAGGAAATAAGAATGGCCACTAGACACATGAAGAAATGCTCAACTTCTCTAACCATAAAAGAAATACAAATCAAAACAACATTGAAATTGCACCTCACCCCAGTTAGAATGGCTATAATCAAGAAATCTAATAACAACAGATGCTGGAGGGGATGTGGCCAAAAGGGAACACTGTTGCATTGTTGATGGGAAAGTAAACTTGTTCAGCGCTTTGGAAAGCAGTATGGAGGTTTCTCAAAAGACTCCACAGAGAGCTCCCCTATGACCCAACAATCCCACTTTTGGGCATTTACCCAAATGATCACAAGCAAGGGTATACTAAAGTTACCAGCCCAACTATGTTTATTGCAGTATTATTACTTACCATAGCTAAGATATGGAACCAACCCAGGTGCCCCTCGGTAGATGAATGGATCAAGAAAATGTTATACATATATATATACATATATATTTATTTATATATGTATATATATGTGTATGTATATATATATATATATATATATATATGAATTCTATGCCTCCATCAGAAAGAATGGCATCGCCTCATTTGTTAAGAAATGGAAAGACTTGGAAAAAATTCTATTAAGTGAAGTAAGCCAGGCGCAAAGAAACATAGGTCCCATGGTTTTCCTTATTTCCAATAACTAGTATATATCTAGGACAAGCAGAAAAGGTCAAAAGCTATGCATATATGACCATATAAGATGATGTTAAGTGAAATGAACCCCAAGACAGGGACATAAGTGTTTTTTTCTTCCTTGCTATAGTTTTTACCATACTTATAATCAACTATGTGATTTTTTTTTGTTTCTTTTGTATGTAATTCCCCCATGGAATAACCCCAGTTTTCACTGTATTGGACTCCAGTGCCCTGCACTTTGTATATACATTTTTCTAATTTGGGGAGGAGATGGGAAAAAACAAAATTCTTAAAAGGTATACAGGCTGACCGATTGTAACAATGAGATGTACAAGACACTATAATGAAAACAAACTTTACAAATTTGGAGGCAGAGGGAAGGAGGAGTTGGGGAGTTGGGAGGGAAGGGATGGTAGGGGAAAAACAAAGGAGGAGGTAACAATGCTTCATAGGAAATGTACTCATTACCTTACTCGTGTAACTTGAACCCCTCTGTATACTATTTTTACAATAAGAACATATTTTAAAAAATAAAATAAAAAAGAATGGCCAAAAACACATGAAAAAATCCTCAACATCTCTGGTCATAAAAGAAATGTAAATCAAAACAACTTTCAGATTCCACCTTACCCCAGTTAGAAATGGCCATTATCAAGAAAACTAATAATAACAGATGCTGGTGAGGATATGGGCAAAAAGGAAAGCTACTACACTGTTGGTGGGAATATAAACTTGTTCATCTACTCTGGAAAGCATTATGGAGGTTCCCCTAAAGACTAAGCATAAAGCTTCCCTATGACCCATCAATCCCACTCCTGGCTATGTATCCAATTGACCACAAACCAGGCTACACTAAAGTCACCAGCATGTCAATGTTCATTGCAGCCAAGATATGGAATCAACCCAGATGCTCCTTAGTAGACAAATGGACCAAGGAAAAGTAAAAGTAATATATATATATATATATATATATATATATATATATATGCATATATGTATATATATACATATATATGTGTATATATGAGTGTGTGTGTTTGTGTGTTAAGGAATTCTATGCTTTGATCAGAAAGACATTGCCCTATTCAAAGGAAATGAAAAGACTTGGAAAAAATTATACTATGTTAAGTAAGCCAGACCCAAAGAAACATAGGCATCATGGTTTCCTTCATTTGTAATAATTATAATATATCTATAAATCTACAAGTAAACCTAATGAATAGTAAAAGACAAATATTTACACTGGCATATGATTAAACAGCAATCTGAACATTCACACAGTGAGACCAAAGGAGGATATCCTTAGGAGAGGATCACAAGGACTCAATGTCTATGTGCATATGATCATATAAAATGATGCTTATTGAAATGAACTTCGAGCAACAGAAGCAAGAGCTTTTATGTATTATTTTTAATAAATTTTTATTGTGAAAATACTGTACAGAGGGCCTACAGTTACATGAGCAAGGTAATGAGTACATATCTTTTCAAGCATTATTGCCTCTTTTTTGTGGTTCTTCTTTCTCTCTTTCTTTTTCCTTTTTCCTTTGGTTTATTCATGTCATTTATGATTTCTGTATCCTTTGTCATGTATGTAAGTTTATCTGATTTGAGGAGCAGAAGGGGAAGCACAGACCCTGTGGGACCAAGGGTGAACCAATTCAGCAGTGAAACCCACTAGATGGAAATGAACTATACAATTTGGGGGGGGGGGAAGTTGGGAGGGGAAAACAGAGAGAGGATGATGGAGGAGGTTGCATGGTACAAAAGGAAATGTACTCATTACCTGAGTTACATAACTGAAACCCCTCTGTACATCACCTTTACAATAAAATTTTAAATATCAAGGAAGGAAGGAAGGAAGATAGGAAGGAAGGAAGGAAGGAAGGAAGGAAGGAAGGAAGGAAGGAAGGAAGGAAGGAAGGAAGGGAGAATAAAGATGAAGCAGAAGTGGGAGTGGACAGCCTTGGATAATGGAAAAGACAAAGAAATACAGTCTTTCCCAAAGCTTTCTGAGGAAAGCTTGCTGATGTTTTGAGTTTAATCTGGTTGGATCCATTTTGGACTTCTGATCTCCCAAACAATAAGGTGAGAAATGTATGGAGTGTTGTTTTAAACCAAGTTTTGGTAACTTGTTGGCAACAGTATTAGGAAACAAAAACATCCACATATCTTAGGCTGCATATTGTTCTTAGAGAAGTTCATTTTATTTTATTTTATTTTATTTATTTAGTGAACATACTGTACAGAGGGGTTACAATTACATGGGCAAGATAATGCGTACATTTCTTATCAAGCATTGCAGCCTCCTCCTTTGTTTACCCTTCACATCCCTTTCCAGCCTCCCCCCACCTCCCACCCAATCCTCCCTCCCTGCCCCCCCACCAACGTTGTAAAGCTCGTTTTCGACATGACAACTTGTACTTCTCATACTTTGGCAAAGTAGCAGGGTATAAAATTAACCCCCCAAAATCAATGGCTTTTCTGTATGCCAACAATGAGAAAAGTGTGGCTGAAATTAGGAAAGCAACTCCATTTGTAATAGCCCCACAAAAAATAAA
>NW_012267310.1:6919735-6940037 GCF_000151885.1 Dipodomys ordii | reverse complement strand
TATATATATATATATATATATATATATATATATATATATATATATACAATTGAATTCTATGCTTCCATCAGAAAGAATGACATTACCTGATTTGTTAGGAAATGGAAAAACTTGGAAAAAATTATCTTAAGTGAAGTAATCCAGGCCCAAAAACATAGGTCCCATGGTTTCCCTTATTTGCAATATCTAGTATATGTATGAGTCAAGCAGAAAAGGTCAGATAATGTGATGTTAGGAAAATGGGGAAAAACAAGTCGTTTGAGAAGTTCATTTTAAAGTAGGCATATATATATATATATATATATATATATATATATATATATAGTCTGAAAATCTTCGTGGGATGTTAACCAAATACCAATAATTGGTACCAAGAATAGTGTATTTGTTTCTGTGGAGATTAGAATAAAAAAATAAATTGTCAAAGCAAAGTGTTCACCAGACCGAAATAAAAAGGCAAAGCTTCAAGAAAAAAATATAAAAAGGCAAAGCTTTTAAAACATATGAGAGAAGCCAGGGCTCAGGCAGAATTCAGTTCCACAGAAACGGGGACAAAAGGCTTGGAAAGGTTTTAAAGGCATAGTGGAACAGAACTACAGGACATTGGGGAGAGTTCGATCAGTAGAGTATGTTTTGCTCCTGGAGCTAGATTCCTTAATTTGCCAATGTTTTTCTTTGTGACTAGGCCATCTGTGTTTGCTAATTGGAGGCTACTGAAATCAGACTCCTGCCCACCCACAGACACTGGCAGAGGAAAGCACTATCTTCCTTGCTGATTACATTACAAAGCATGGATCCTTCTTCCTTAAGAAAGACATCTCAGCCATAAACTGTCAAGAGATGTTTAACTGTATTTACATAGATATTTCCTAAGTGACAACTCAACTTTCTAACTTAAATATTATATCTAAAATCCACTCCATTAAAATCCTAAGCCCTTTGGTTTTAATTTGATTCTCGATCAATTCTCTGATTCCTCTACCCACTACTTACTATTGTTTTAAATAATTATGAACATTGTTGCTGTGGATGCTTATAATGTTTGCTGCAATTTATTCTTTTAAACTACCTCACTGTTATTTAATCACAATTTACTTTAGTGGCTAATTTGAATTATTTTACAAAAACTTTACTAATATTAACCCAATATACCCAAAATCCAAAAAGAAGCTAGCTGAAGCAAGGATTTAAAAAGTGCCACTGATGCTATTGAACACCATTGTATCATTCCATTTAGCACTGTTTTCTGAAGTTGGTGCCTTGGATTTTATTTAAATTGAGTTGTCTGAATACACTAATAAGCACAATAGTAATGGATAGATCTTTTGTAAAATTAGGCACATTTTGGTTATGATTTCAGATACTGTTCATTTAATGGAAATTGTCAGACTGTATAGAAACAGTCCTACTTTCTCCTTTCATGTCTTAGCATCTGTAATCCAAACCCTGATAGCAAAGAAATATGAAAGAGCTTAGCTGATATTTGATATTACCTTAAATAAAGATTGCCCTCTAATTTCTTTATGTTCAAAAGCAATTAGAAGCTTCACAGTCAGCTTTTATTTTAAAAAAATCTATGGATACATACAGAAGTATTAATTATATTTAAGTAAATGCATTTAAGTGGAAGTTAATGGACAACCAAAAAAGAATGCAGTGCAATATTTATCATGAAGGATCTGATGATAGTAGTGATCTTTGAGGACAACTGTGACACTGCTTTTCACTAATTCTATGACATTTATTTGTGTCCACATTAAAATTTCTCACAACTAGAGAAAATTATGTTACAATACATACCATCTTACTATTGCCATATTTATTTAGAAAAGTAAATGTCTTTGTGTGTGTGTGTGTTTGTGTGTGTGTATGTGTGTGTGTGTGTGTGCACATTTGCTAGTCTTGGTACTTGAACTCAGCCACTGGGTGCTATTCCTGAGCTTTTGTGCTCAAAATTGGCTCCCTACCACTTGAACCCTAGCTTGACTTCAAGCTTTTTGGTGGTTAATTGGAGATAAGAGTCTCATGGAATTTCCTTCCTGGGCTGGCTTCAGATCTCAGCCTCCTGAGTTGCTAGGATTACAGGTGTGAGCCACCAGCACCTAAAAGAAAAGTAAATGTTTTTAAATCGGCTTACTTTATTGCCATACAATAAACTATAGTATATTTGGAGTTTTTAATTTATTGTATTCCACCTTGTATATAAACCAGAAATCCCAAAGATAAATATAAATTTTCCTCAGAGAATAATAATAATAACAATAATGCCTTAAGATCTTACTAGTGGCAAGCATACTGTGTCACTGAAAAAAAGCTGCTTATTCTGTTATTTTGCTTGCTTGCTTGCTTAAGGAAAAATAAAACCCTTAAAGTGCTAGAAAAATTTAGATATAGTTACATCCAAGCCAGGTGCCAGTGGCTCATGCTTATAATTCTAGCAACTCAGGAGGCTGAGGTCTGAGGATTGTGGTTCAAAGCTAGTCTGAGCAGAAAAGTCCATGAGACTCTTATCTCCAATTAACCACCAAAAAGTTTGGAGTCAAGCTGGGGCTCAAGTAGTAGAGTGCTAGCCTTGAGGGAAGAAAAGTCTCAGATTGTGCATTTAGCCCCAGACTTGTGTAAGAAAATAGTAACATCTAGCAGAATTTTGTATAACCTTGTGATAATTTGGTTATATGAGTTCTAGAGATGATTTTTTTTCGGTTTACTTATTTTTATGCTTATATGCATGTCATCAGGAAGATCTGACTATTTCTATGAGTTTATGCTATGAATTTCATTATTTTAAGGTTTATATCTAAAGTACTGATACAGTGTTTTATTCTTGAAATTTATTGACTTTCATATGCAGCATAACATTGTTAAACTCCTATCTGAATTTCCTTCATCCATCAAGACTTGGACTGCCAAATGAATTTAATAGATTTTGTTTTTACCCCTCATTTTTAATTCTGTCAGACTCCAAAAAGTAACTACCTGTATTTATGCAGATAAGTATGAAAGAAAACATGCTGGGATACAATATTTTAGTCAAGCTAAACTATCAGAAGCAGAACTATCTGGGAAACAACCAATAACTGTTTGCTTGAATTAGACAGAAAGTGTGGAAAGAAAGTGGACATGATATGGTTTGGATAAGTGTCCTCCAAAATTCCCTATGTTAAAGGCTTGGTCTTTAGCCCATAAATGGTTGGGAGGTAATGGAGTTCATAGGAAGTGAGACCTACTTCAAAATCTTCTGATCAATGGCGTTGTACCTCTGAAGGGAATTTTGGGATACTTAATCTTCCTGTTTCTCTTCTGGCTTCCCATCCATTATGAGATGAGTAAGTCATTCCACATTGATATGTTGTCTCACCCCCAAAGCCAATGAAGCCAAGGGATGATGAACAGAAATCTTTGAAACCATTAGTCAAAATGAACTTTTCCTTCTTAAGAGTTATCTCAGACGTGTTGTTATAGTGACATCAAGCTGACAACACAGGGACATAAAGTTTGGAGAAATGAATAGTGGATAGATTTGGGGATTGAATAAATGCTATATTTCTAGAATTACATTATATTGTGGAAATGTTGAGCCATTAAATATTTTTGAGCACAGTTAAGATGAGGGAATGACAGATGGTATAGAGTAAGGGTAAATTATTATTCAAAACCCAGCATTCTGAAGATTGGTTTAGAATTAAATTTTGAGATAATAATTTGAACTCAACAATTTACTTTCCAATCCTTCTCAAAACATATTGAGTGAGAAACTTCAACAAAGATAGAAAATGCATTATAATGCCAAAATATGAAACAGGAAGTCTTCAAAGAATTTTGAAAATGAATCAAATGAGATCTGAGTGTGTGAAATAATCAATAGGAATCAGTCTTCAATTGAATAACAAAATAACATTGGTAACCTTCCAGATAATGGGAGCCAAGAAAGTTCTGGAAAAATTCCTAACTCCCAGGCACAGGGAACCATGGACAGACCAGGAACTACTTCCAAAAAATAACAGCAAGTTTTCAGGAGCTCCACCATGACCTTGGATTCCAGCTAAGCCAAAGTAAAGAAACCAAGGGAAATTGCTCCATTATGAAATAGGGACTTTCAGAGAATAGACCAAATTGAGAAAGAGAAAGAAAATGGCTCACAATCCTATGAACCAGAATAATTCTACCACAATGAACTGTCCTTAAAACTGGCCAGCATTTTCTCTTGAATATCTGAACTTTCAAGAAAATGGAGATTGTTATGGTAGCACAAATCTTAGATGTGCAATTGTGATATCAAAAGTGAGAGTGGTGATTTTTTTATGTTGCTTTGTATGTCCCTCCCCCACGGTATGATTCCTGTTTTCATTGTATTTGATGTTGGTATAATTTGGGGAGGGGAAGGGAAAAAACAAATTGTTTAAATAGGGATACAGTAGGGGTACAGGTGGACCCATTGCCAACAATGAGATGTACAAGACATTATGTCCAAAAACAAACTTTACAACTTTGGGGGGGTTGTTGTAGACATGGGAGGGCGGGGGATGGTAGGGGAAAAACAAAGGAGGAGGCAACAATGCTTGATAAGAAATGTACTCATTACCTTGCTCATGTAACTGTAACCCCTCTGTACAGTATTTTCACAATAAAACTTTTATTTAAAAAAAGAAAGTGAGAGTGAATTTTTCCAGTTATATCGTATTTCATGAAGGCAGGAAAAAAATTAAAGGAAAACACCACCTAACTTAAACAGAAAATTAACAGCTCTACTGATTTGGAGTACTTGAGGTAAATGATAAAACGATTAAATATGATGCAACAAGACCCTGTAAAATGGAGAAAGTTAAAGAAGTAATCCCTTGTTACAGGGATTGCATTATAAAATCTGAGAGCTAGAGGGCTGGGAAGGTGGCTCAGTGGTAGAGCCCTTGCCTTGCATGCCTGAGGCCCTGGGTTCGATGCCTCAGCACCACATAAGCAAAAAGAAAAAAGCCGGAAGTGGTGCTGTGACTCAAGTGGTAGAGCGCTAGCCTTGAGCTGAAGAGCTGAGGGACAGCGCCCAGGCCCAGAGTTCAGGCCCCACGACCGGACCCAAAAAAAAAAATCTGAGAGCTAGAAAACAAATATGATAGCGAAACTGAACTAAAGAAATATAACAAAAAATTTTCCAATACTTTGGACAAAGAAAATGCTCAGAATAAGAAAACTCATCAAATAAATACTTGACAAAGTTAACAGAATAATACAGTCATACTAGTGTAAAATTTATCTATGTAAAACCATAAAATTCCTACAAGCTTTTTGGCAAATTGTCAGTAAAGGCACAAACTCTATAAATAATATGTGAGGCAGTGTGGCATGATAACTCACACCTGCAATCTTACCTACTAGGGATGTAGAAATGGGGAGGATTTCAGTTTAAGGCCAGCATAAGAGAAAAGTTCACAAGACCACATCTAATCCAACAGAAAAGCCAACATTAGATAGGCATTGGTGGTTCATGCTTATGATCCTAACTACTTAGAAGACTAAGAACTAGAAGATCACAGTTCAAAGTCAATCATGGAAGAAAAATCTGTAAGATTTCATCTCCAAAATAACCAGAAAAAGTAAGACTGGAGGTATAGCTCAAGTGGTAGAACTCTATTCAAACAAGCAACCAAGTGGGTGTGTGTACTTAAGTTCAAAACTTCATACCACATAGTAGTACACAAACACACACACACACACACACACACAAAAGTTAAAAAGGGCTGAGACTATTGGTGCCCTATCATCCCAGATATATAGAAAACATAAATAGGAGGATCAAAGTCCAAGCCAGCTTGAATATAAATGTTAAATTCTAGTCTAAAAGTATGAAAGTCTAGTCTAAAAGTAACAGAAGCAAAAAGGGCTGGAGGCATAGTTCAAGTGTTAGAGCATCAGCCTAGAAATCTCAAGGTTCTTCAGAACCTTGAGTTCACTCAAATCTAGTACCACCAATTTAAAAAATGCTGTTTTTAGCCAAATGAATATCTCTGACTTGCAAATCATCAACCATTTCCTGGAAAATTCATTCCCTAAAACACAGTCACATATCCTAGACAGTCCAGTGAAGTTCAAAAATCACTGAAATCTGAAGGAGATATCATTTATGAATCCATCTTGCTGGAAAAGTACGCTAAATTCAAATCAAAGATGAGAGAGAAACAGTCTCAGGAATAAAGAATTAAACAATCGCTGTAAATTACCTGATATTCTAGACAATCAAGTGTGAAGAAAACAGAAAATGGTAGGTAATACTCATTTCCCTGTTTTTTTGTGGCACTGGGGTTTGAAGTAAAGGCCTGTGTTTGCCAGGTGTTCTATCACCTAAAGCACCCTAAACCCTTCCTGCTTGCATTATTTTTTAATAGAGTCTCGTACTTATGCCTGGGCTGACCTGGGATGCAATCTTCCTAATTACATTTCCCAAGTATTTGGGGTGGTAGGCATGCACCACTATGGTCAGCTTTTTATTCATTTAAATGGATTCTCATAAACTTTTTCCTTAAGATGGCCTCAAACTGTGATCCTCGATGTCCATTTCCAATGTAACTGGGAGTCTAGGTTTGAGTAATATGACTAGCAACCATTCCTCTTTAAAATCTAACAAAAGAATATCTAAATAACTGATATGGTAAAAAAAAAAAAAAGTACGGGGGCTGGGAAAGTGGCTCAGCAGTAGAGTGCTTGCCTTGCATGCATGAGGCCCTGGGTTTGATTCCTCAGCACCACATAAGAAAAAAGAAAAAAGCCAGAAGTGGAGCTGTGGCTCAAGTGGTAGAGTGCTAGCCTTGAGCTGAAATGCTCAAGGGATAGTACCCAAGCCCAGAATTCAGGCCCATGACTGGACCCCCCCAAAAAAAAAGTACAGGAATTTAATTAAAATATTTTTGTAAGGAAAAAATTATTAACCAAAAGGATAAAAATTTCTTCTTCTTAAAGTTACTTTAATCCAATAAAAGGATTTGTGGCAATAATGTTATGCTTCACTTTGTCCTAATAAGAATAGAATACATTTCAAATGTTAATACAAAACTAGATATTCTAACTTCATTAGTAAAAAAATAAGCATGATTTCTACAACTCCTTAGCAAGGAATATTTGGTGAATGTGTATTTTAAGAAAAGAAAACATGGGAGTATGTATTAGAAATGTTTGCATTCATGAATCATAGTATGACAAATACAAAATTATAATTAATCTTTCTGGCTTCAATGTAGGTGAATTCATCCTTTTCCTTGTTACCAAAAGTGGTAACAAGTCAACAATGAATAATATTTTTCAAAAGATAATGTTATTCAACAAAATCAATAGCAATTTGACTATAAATACAAATAATTACTTTAAGATTATAGAAGGACACTTGATGATAAGTAGGGAAAATCAAATGATAACATTGTTATTAGTATATCATATTTTCCAAGAGTATATCAGGAATTGGAATTAAAGCATAAATTGGCAAGTGGGATGAAGAGTAAGTTTTCATTACATGGATATTTTTAATCCTTTATCCAAAGATATTTGTATCCCTTTCTGTATCTCTCCTCCAACTACAAAGTTTAGTATTTCTATAGGTTGGGAAGGGATGCATTTCTACAGAAACTAAATCTGTATGGTGAGCTACAAGGACTCCCAGTCTCAAAACATGAGTAGCTAGGCTTTTATTCACCCAGTGCTAAAACCTAAAATTACTTTAATTCCCCCATGGGATAAAATGTCCATACTGCCATCTGTTCGATCGCTTAATAAAAGATGAATTTGACACCCAATAGAGCTGGCACTGGTTCAACAAGAAGACAGTCTTTAGACAGATGCCAGTGGCTCACACCTATAATCCTAGATACTCTGGAGATTGAGGTCCACAGGATCATGGTTCAAAGATAGATCTAGCAGAAATGTTGCCTGAAGTCCGTCTCCAATTAGCCAGCAAGAAGCATGGCTACATGGCTCAAGTATCAGAGTGTTAGCTGTGAGCAATTCAAACCAATCAAGTATGAAGCCTTTCATTCAAGCCCCAGTACTGGCCAAAAGAACACAGAAAGATAACTTTTCTAATATCTCTTAAGTGAAACAGACACAAATCAATATGAATTTGATAAGCCTCAAACATGAAAAAATAGAAATTAGAGAAAACATATATGATATATATGATGTATTTGATATAATATGTTGCATAATATGAATGATATATCTATTCTATAAGATATATCTGAAAAAATTGTTAGCCACTGAGAAATAATAGAATACAGTTCATGAGGACTTAAAACAGAATTCTACTTAGGAAAAACTTAGACCATGAAAGAGTTCATGACAATTAAAATATGATACTCAGATCTGATCATCACAATGATGCAATAAAGTTTAGAAGGTATCACAGAATAAGATAAGTAGTTGGGAAAAGATAAGTAAAAAAAGATGGAGAAAAATAAGTAAACAATAAACTAGTTCCCACATTTGACTACTTGAAGTATCAGAAAGAGAGGAAAAGGAAAATGAATGGGCATAAACGATCAAAGAACAAAACTTTCCAAACAGAATAATAAATTTCCAGATAAAAATGTCCCACTACAAAACTAAAACATGAAAAGGGACCTCATACCATGTCAAACCATTTGGACTATTTAAAATTCTAGGAGACAGGAAATCTTAAAAGCTTGCAAGATAAGGTCACATATAAATGAATTACAAATTAATGAAGATGAAACAGGAATGATAGCCATAAAATAATATGACTATTAGGGCACAAAATTTATGATCATTAAAATAAAGAATAGAACAGTAGGTTCATGAACTAGAAGAACAAATTGAATCTTTTTTTCCTTGAAAGAATTAAGAAAGAATAGCTAGCTGGGTGTCAGTGCTTATTCCTATAATCCTAATTGTTAAGGACACTGAGTTCAGAGGACTGAGGTTTAAAGACAGTCTAGTAAGAAATGTCTGTGAGACTCTACCTCCAATTAACCAACAAAAACCCAGGCTGGATGCATAACTCAAGTGGTGGAGTGCTAACCACGAGGAAGAAAGCCTATGGAAAGGCCTAATTCAAGCCCCAGTTCCAACAAAGATCAAAATACATATACATATATATGCATTATATGTAATCTAGATAATAGTATACTATAGTATAATAGAACAGGGTGATACACACTTGTAGTCTCAGCTACTCAGAAGGTAGTGGCAGAAGAATCACAAGTTATGGACCAGATAGTACAAAACTAGTAAGATTTTTTTATTAGAAACAATATAATACAAAAGTGGGATTTGGAGCACAGCTCAAGTAATAGGGTGCTTGCACGTGTAAGGCTTTGAATTCAATTGTAGCACCACACAAAAGGACACACAATAGTAGCAATACTGACACTTAGCAATTGAAGAAAATCAAAACAATGATAGAATGAAAGAGGAAGGAGGAAGAAAGGGATGGTGATAAATGACATAATAGAAAAAGTAATAAAAATAAAATTGCCAAATTGAAGTTAATACATTACATTTAAAAGGTAAATAAAATTCAAAAGAAAAATGTTTAAAAAATCTTCATGTGAGGGCTGGGAAGGCAGCTCAGTGGTAGAGTGCTTGCCTTGCATGCATGAGGCCCTGGGTTCAATTCCTCAGCACCACATAAGCAGAAAAAGCCAGAAGTGGTGCTGTGGCTCAAGTGGTAGAATGCTAGCCTTGAGCTGTAGAGCTGAGGGACAGTGCCCAGCCCAGAGTTCAGGCCCCAAACGACTGACAAAAAAAAATCCTCATGTTAGCAAACTATAGTGAAATCAACTAAAATTTCAGAAAGAGAACAAATAATCTTCAAAGACAAAGCCATTAGATTACTATCATGACATCTTTAAATGCAAGAAGAGAAGGAAAAGCCATTTTTAAACTAGTAAAGGAAAGAATGCTTTTATTTTGATATTTATCATCAATCCAATTTGTGTTTATATGTACAGATGTAATAAATAATTTAAAAAGCTATAGAAGTTTTCCTACAGAAGAAGATATTTATTAGAGAACATCCGGAAGAAGTGATATATGTAGATTTGCTGTAAATGTTTGTTGCACTCAAGTGAACTGAGTTGATAATTAGTTATAGAGAGAGAATCCTTAGGAACTGAAAAAGTATGGGAAGGAACATAGGGAGACAATAATAACTGCAATCTAATTGAGGCATGTTTACAGGGTCCTTGGTGTCTTCCTGTCCCCTAATCCATGATGCTCTTCTTATTGATAGATATTTTTTTTGCCCTGTCAGTGATTTAAATTTTAGCCGAGAAAATTCTGTGAAATTTAAAGTGAGAAATTAAATGATGTCAAATGCCCAAGACACCAAATTCTTTTTGTATCAAGCATGCAAAATCATAAATATATTAAGGGCATATGATTCTATTATTAGCTCATAGGTGGAAAATTATTGGCAGAAAGGAAATTTGCCTTTTGAAGGGTTTGATAAAGGTCTACATACATTTTCAAAGAAATAATCTTCCGTGCCCAGCTACTTCTCAAATAATTCCCCAAGCAGAAGAAATGGGACCTAATTATCTCATCTACTTGCAGTTTATATACAATCCTTCATATTACAATTATTTGACTTCAGCTATCAAAGGTCTGAAATCAATTAAGATAATTCCAGATGCTTTTTATAATGGCTTATATAGAACAATAGCTCATTTCCTCTAAATAGTAAGTCCATGGATAAATCTAAATGTTTCCAACAGCCTTAATAAATGTTTTTATTATTTTATTTTTTAAACTTGAATCTGCAGTATTCATGTTTCAGAGTCTTTTGATTTTATTTTCAGAAATTCAGAAATCCACCTTTGAGTAACTTAAGAATAAAAGCATAATGCCCCAACTCAGGATGCAGAATTGTTGCTGTCTTTAACTTCTGTTCCTTTTAGTTTTTTCAGACTCCATTTCATACAGTAGTTCAAGACTCACCCTCTCATATGTTATATAAGCGAAATAAATAAGCTTTTTCTACCCTGTCAAAAGCAGAAAAATAAGGAAAACTAGAGATGGTGTGGCTCACCTCCTATGCTGATCCTCGGAGCCAACATCTTGTTTATGTGAGATGCCAGTTGTTTTTAGATCAGCCTGGGTCTTGTGCTGATCGCTGAATTAAGAATGTTACTCCAGGTTGGATTGTCTGGAAATCCACAGCCTGGAAAATAGGACCGGGATTGAAAATTTGTGTTCAGGAAGCTTGTTAGAAAGTACTCTTAAAATAAGTATCTGTGAGTTGAGAAAGTACAAGATAGATCAGACAGAAGTGACATTAGGCTGAGCAGCAGTCACAATTGCAGAGGAAAAAATGGAGATAATAGGTTTTTCTGAAACGATATTTAATCGAAGGACAAAGTCGGGACTTTTTACCCCTGAATTCACTAGTCAGCAGATAAGAATTGCTCCTAGGAATGAATGGGATCTTAGATTTGACATTTGAGAGGAATTATAAACTGTCAGCTCCCAGAGATGGGCTACTGGGTTCTCTTGTACTGAAGAGTGAAAAGGTATCAATCTGAAGAGCATAGCAGAGTAAGGAAGGTTCTTTTCCTAGAAAAAGGATGAAGCGTGAGCTAAAGAGATTAAAATATATACCACCAAATGTCACAAAGCAATTTTTCATTGATGGGTTGATAAAAGTCACTCTATAGGTTTTTATTTTACTTTTTTGTCAGTCGTGGGTCTTGAACTCAGGGATTGGGCACTGTCTTCAGCTCAAGGCAAGCACTCTACCACTGGAGCCACAGCGCCACTTCTGGTTTTCAAGTGGTTTATTGGAGATAAGAGTCTCCCAGGCTTTCCTGCCTGGGCTGGCTTTGAACCGCAATCCTCAGATCTCAGCCTCTTGAGTAGCTAGGATTACAGGCCTGAGCCACGGGCACCTGGCACCGGCCACTTTATACATTTTTAGTAAGTTCTTTAGAACTCTTGGCTCTGAGTCAGAAGACACGATGTCCTTGAAGAAATCAAATAACTTTCCAAGTTTGGGGTTTAGGGTTCTTTTTGTTAAATGAGAAAAAATTGGTTATCTTGAATATGATATGATATTGCTGAATTCTACTATCCACCTTGTAGATGGTTATATTATTGGATTAAAATCAAATTCTAGGCCTGAAATTAAAATCTAATTCTTATGCCTGAAATTTTGCTTGAAAATCTCCTATCTGTTTAAATATAAGACAGATACATTTTGATATCTGGGCGGAATTATATTTTGCTAAGCATAACTTTATAGAGAGGGGACACACACACACACACACACACACATACACACACACACACACACACACAATTTAAGAATTATGAAATAGAAAGCCAGGTTGTTGTTGTATGCCTCACACTCACCATCCTAGTACCTCAGCCTCCTCTTAAGTGTTAGTATTACAGGCATGTGTAACACATCTGGGTACCTTCCTCAACTTTTTAATAGCTGTCTCCTGATTTGGGATAAAATCTGAACTTCTTAGTAAGGTAATTTATTGCTTTCTCTTGCATCATTTCATATTACTCTCTATTATATCACATCCTAAGCTTTGGATATGCAAAACTATTAGTACCTGCAATTTACAATCCGAACCTCAAATTCCAACCCTCCCTTTTGCTTGTATTCACCATCTAAATCCAATTAAATTCAGTCTCCTTTAGGTAAATGACCCTCTAAGAAACTCTTTCCTTTGGTATTGATCGCTAGATTAAAATATATGTTGTCTTTTATTCCTGTCTTTCAACTTAACAAAACTGACCCCTGTTTTCTAACACATTTATAAGATTATTTCTTTGTTGCTTTGTATGTCCCTCCCCCATAGTATAACCCCTGCTTTCACTGTATTTGATGTCAGTATAATTTGTGGTGGGGAAGGGGAAAAACAAATCGTTTAAATAGGGATACAGGTGGACAAAAGGCTCTATGAAGAAAGCATATAATTTCCTCTGAAATTCAAATTAATTATTCTAGGGAAATGTGGAGCTGAGATTCACTTAAACCCCAAGCACAACTTTCCATTTTATTAGCACACAAAATGGAATATATGCTAATTTTAAATGTATGTAATATAATGTGTGCTAATTCTATAAAATATCAAACTGGTAGAGAATGAGAAACTAGGTGAAAAAATCCCTCCCCATTTGATAGTCCAGAAGAATTCTGTTAACACTGGAATTAAGATAAGATTATTCTTGTTTACATATCGATATTACACATATGAAAATGGTGATCTGAAATATATTTGTGTAATCAATACAGATAATATATTCTGATGTCAATACAATATGCTATAAAATATTACATATGACTTTGTAACTTTCTTTTTAACCTATTCATGTTCTTGCATAATAATTCAGGCTACATGCCTTTTACATGGGATCAAATATTTCTTGAAAGCAAAGATTTTTCTTTTTCAGTCATAGAGCTTGAACTCTGGGCCTGGGCGCTGTGCCTGAGCTCTTCAGCTCAAGGTGAGCACTCTACCACTTGAGCCACAGTGCCACATCCAGTTTTCTGGTGGTTAATTGGATATAAAAACTGCATGGACTTTCCTACCTGGGCTGGTTTTGAACCATGATCCTCAGATCTCAGCCTCCTCAGTAGCTAGGCTTATAGGTGTGAGCCCAGAGCGCCAGGCAGAGAAGAAAGATTTTTAGAGGTATGCATTTATTTGTTTCTGATGGATCTATTTGTATAATATCCCCAACATTGATTGTAGTGCCAAGTAGAGGGATAAATATTTAAATGGATGGACAAAAATGATGCAGCAGAGCATGAGGCAAACTACAGAAGTGGAAACCTGATTATAGTAAGTACTGTTTGTTATTATTGCTACAATTCATCTGAGAAAAATAATCTGAGCTGCAACTAGAGTGTTAAATACTGGAATGAGAAGAGATAAAGGGTTTAGGAAGTATCTTGGATGACTGGGTGTTAAGCCTTTCAGAACATATTTATCTTAACTTTTTAATAAGATGACTTTAAATAGTCTATTGGTTTCCTGTGGAATATTGACTTTTACATCTTTTCTTCCAACTTTGGTCTAACTATTGTGTTTTGCTAGAGTTTCATTTGCAATACTGAATTATTGTACTGTATATCCCTTTGACTTCTTTTCCCACCATGATTCTGAATGTAATTGTGTGGTGACTCAGTTGTTGAGTCCTACAGGAGTTTCTATTCATCATCAGGCACTAAGTCTCTCATAAGGTATAGAAGTAATTTCCAGAGAGAAAATAATGTATTTGCTTATGTGAAAACTTTGTTTCATCTTTTATTCCAATGAGGCATTTTATGATTGAAGAATAATAACAAAAATTTATTGAGAAGTAAGCCAGGCCCAAGGAAACATAGGTCCCATGGTTTCCCTTATTTGCAATAACTAGCGTATGTCTGAGACAAGCAGAAAAGGTCAGATAAGATGATGTTAAGTGAAATGAACCACAAGATAAGGACACAAGTGTTTTTTTTCTTTCTTGCTATTGTTTCTAACATATTTATAAGGTACCATGTGATTTTTTTGTTGCTTTGTTTGTCTCTCCTCCATGGTATAACCGCTGTTTTCACTGTATTTGATGTTGGTATAATTTGGGGAGGAAAAAAATTGTTTAAGGATACAGGTGAGCCCATTGCAACAATGAGATGTACAAGACATTATGTCAAAAAATGAACTTTACAATTAAGGCAGGAGGGAAGTGTAGTTGTGGAGATGGGAGGGCAGGGGGATGGTAGGAAAAACAAAGGAGGAGGCAACAATGCTTGATAAGAAATGTACTCATTACCTTGCTCATGTAATTGTAACCCCTCTGAACAGTATTTTCACAATAAAAACTTATTTAAAAATTGTATTGAGTGTTTCCAGTGTTGGGTACAGCAATATATATACATACATATTTAAAACAATAACTTAGTCACAATAAGGAGTCATACACAAAGACAAAGAGGGAAAACCAGATTATAAAAACCACTTTAGTTTGAACCCAAATGTTTCATTTCCTGCCTCCCTTTGTAACCACCAATTGCAAATTTATAGAAAATATAGTTTTCTTAACCTTCAGTTAATATTTATACCTCAGTTACATTTCCCAGGTCAGGTAATTTCTAGTGTTGATGAAACAAGACAATTTTAGATGGGTTTTATTTTTTATTTTTTTTCTTTGGTCCGGTGGTGGGGACTGAACTCTGGGCCTGGGCGCAGTCCCTCAGCTCTTCAGCTCAAGGCTAGCACTTCTACCACTTGAGCCACAGCACCACTTCCAACTTTTTTCCTTTTTTGCTTATGTGGTGCTGAGGAATTGAACCCAGGGCCTCATGCATGCAAGGCAAGCGCTCTACCACTGAGCCACCTTCCCAGCCCTAGAAGAGTTTTATTTATTTAGGTCTTCCACATTGAATATGTTCACTATTCTGCTTGCTTCCAATGAGACCTAGTCCTGTGCTATTTTTTAGACACATCTATGTTGGCAGAATTGTATGTGTGTGCATGTGTACAAGTGTGTAGGGGGTGTGTGTAAATTTTACACATCCACCACTTCTTATCCAGTTTTCTTTGAGGTTGTTTAGGGATTAAGTCCACAGTATTGTTTACTCAGTATTCATAATTCATTTACTTTAATCCACATCTGGGAAACAAATACACTATTATCTTTCACTGTGTTGCACAGTATTGTGTCCACATCCCATGGGATTACCAGAATGATCAGGTGATCATTGCTAATCTCTTAACATTTTCTATTCCTGCATTCTTCCTGCATGTCAGCTGAGCTCTATACCCTTCCTAATGAGACTACACTCTTTCTGGAATTTCGTTTTCATAATTGCACCTACACTTTTGGGTTTCTTCTGTCCAATATATCTTCTTGGAAAATGAATACTAATTTCAAAATATTTAAACTTTTCAAAATATTTCATATTTTGAGAATGTTTTCTAGCATGTTTAAGGGGAGCTGAATGCTCAAAGGAGCATTATCTACTTGATAGTAGATTTCAGTTTGCACAAATCATTTCTAAAGAATATTGTATAACCCCTGAAATTGAACCAAGAATCAGCAAGTCAGGCTGAGGCAATGTACAAATTTGGGGCAATGGTTTGGGACCAGATTGATCACTTTGAAAGAGTGTCATGTCTTACCAAACACTTGGAAGCCATGCAGCCAGAAAACAGTGGAATTGAAATGCTGAAAGAAACCCAACCCACCAACTCCCCACCCCCAACAAAAGACCTTCCTAACCAACAACACTATAATTGAGTTTGTGAAACGGTCTATAAAAGTAAAGGAGAGCCGGGCACCAGTGGCTCACACCCGTAATCCTAGCTACTCTGTAGGCTGAGATATGATGATTGCGGTTCAAAGCCAGCCCAGGCAGGAAAGTCCGTGAGACTCTCCAATAAATCACCAGAAAAACCGGAAGTGGCGCTGTGGCTCCAGTGTTAGAGAGCTCACTTTGAGCTGAAGAGCTCAGGGACAGTGCCCAGGCCCAGAGTTCAAGCCCCATGACCGACCAAAAAAAAAAAAGTAAATGAGAAATTTAGGCATTATAAGCATAACAAAAATTGACATAATTCCTCAGTATTATAATTGTGGTAGAGTAGATACTAAAGTGAGATATTCCAGCTGAAAGGAAAAACACTAGACACACACACACACACGCACACAAACACACCGAATAAAGAGCACAAGGAAACTATAAAAGACTGTATGATTATATTTTCTTAACAAATATTTTCCTTTCATCTATTACTTAAAAGATAATTGCTAAAGTAATATTATAATATTTTGTCTATGAATTTATAAGGCTTAATAACTATTATATATATCTGAAAAGTATAATGTATAATGAAGATATACTCATATTAAAGCAATAACACAAAAGAGGGAGAGATACCAGAGCTTTAGTGAAACAAATTTTCTGTATATTATTGAAATTAAGTTAATATTAATCTCAATTGGATTGTATCAAATTTTTGTGCTTATTTTAATCCCCAGGGCAACTACTAACTCAAAACAGTCATTTACTTTGAAAGGCTAGACCATATCCATCTGGAGAATAAAAAAGGTTCTTGGCTATAATTGAAAACAGAAAGAAGATTATTTCTTTTTTTAATGGATTTGTTTTCTTAAATTATTTCTTTATATGTTATCATTTTATTATGTAAAGATTGTGGCTTTAATGCTTAAAGTTAATTAGGTAACATAAAACAATACAAAAACATCCAGTTAAAAATAGTTATTTTCATCAATTGACATTTAAAAGTTTCACTTTAGAGCCAGGTGCTGGTGGCTCACGCATGTAATCTTAGCTACTCAGGAGGCTGAGATCTGATGATCACGATTCAAAGCCAGTGCAGGCAGGAAAGTCCATGAGACTCTTTTTTCCAATAAACTAACAGAAAACTGGGAGTGCCACTGTGGCTTAAGTGATAGAGCTCTTGCCTTAAGCTAAAGAGGTGAGGAACAGAGCCCAGGCCCAAAGCGCAAGGCCCATGACCAACACACACACACACACTATATAGATAGATAGATAGATAGATAGATAGATAGATAGATAGATAGATAGATAGATAGATAGATAGATAGATAGATAGATATAGATATAGATAGATGGTATATATATATATATATATATATATGGTATACTGTGGAAATGAGATGGAGTCACTTTTTATCATCTATCCACATGCCTCAGTAAGTTTCCTCAGTGAGTTATGTTGATTATCATTTCCATTTATCTTTGAGTGTAATATACATTTGTATCATGTAAGAATATTATTTAGGGGCTGGGAAGGTTGGCTCAGTGGTAAAGTGCTTATCTTGTATGCATGAGACCCTGGATTCAATTCCTCAGCACCACATAAACAGAAAAAGCTGAAAGTGGCGCTGTGGTTCAAGTGGTTGATCCCTAGCCTTGAGCTAAAGAGCTAAGGGACAGCACCCAGGCCCAGAGTTCAGGTCCCAGAACCGACAAAAAAAAAACAACAAAAAAAGAATATTATTTAACTCTTTCTAAAGTGTTTGATAAAATTGTTCAGATAAATGCGCGCGCACGCGCGCGTGTGTGTGTGTGTGTGTGTGTTGTAATTTAAAGGTAAAAAATAAAAATCTGGACCTAAAAGTAAATGTATGTATTAACTAGAGCTATATAAAATGCTATTCAAATTAGTGAATATGAAAAATTAGTGAATATGAAAATTTCATATGATAAATAATATACCTTGAGGGAACTCTAAATTTCTATAAGGCAGAGTGAAAACTTGATTGCAGAAGGGGAAAAAAAACTAGGGAAGAAGGGAAAATGTAGAAAATTACTGACATTAGATTTCTTGAAAGAAGTTTCTATGTTTAAGGGATATTGTCAAATTTTCATCCTTAAAGAAACTCTGGAGGGAAGACAATGAAAGAGTTGACCTTCTGTGTTGGCTAGTATATATCCAGAGGATAGATGATTAACAACTGATCACCAGAGGTAGACATTTGTTCTGAAAGGGGGATAAACTGAAAGGTAATGAGGAAATTAGCATTGATAGTACTGAATTCTATTATGTGGAGGGCTTTTGGTGAAAATAGATTATTAATTCAACAGATTATTTAATATCAAAGGAAGACACAGTTACAGGGTATAATGATATAATGGCAAATAGAGCAGAAAACTTTCAACCTGCATATTGTTCATTTTATAGTGGGAGAATAAGTGAGAAAAATCAAGGATTAAACGAATTTTTTTGATTTTTGAGAATAAGTTGAAATAAAATATCTGATGAATTGAAAAGACAAAATGGAAGAGTTTAATTTGAACGAAGACTTTTAAGCCATGCAGTGTCTCAGATCTATGATCACAGTTATTTGGAGACAGAGATCAGGAAAAATGGTGGTTAGAGAACAGATCAGGCAAAAAAGCAAGCCAGACACAATCTCGAAAGATAAATATAGGCTTGATGATGTATACCTGTCCTCCCAGCAATGTTGGAAGTATAAGTAGGGGGATTGCAGTCTAAGTTAGCCCAGGCAAAATCTGATTAATGAAAGCAAACATAGCTGGGGTGTGGCTCATAATGGTAATAAGTAAATGGTAGTAAGTATGAAACCATGAGTTCAAACTCCTGTATCAGAATAAAAGAGACATTGAACTTGGTCGAGTAAGTATATGTTGGGTTTTAGGTTCCAGGGAGATACACAGTGGAATTTTCTAATACAGGACAATGTGAACAAGGGATTAATTTAATGTCAGAGGGGAAAAATGGTAATACGTGGGCCAGGAGGCAAGGGTAAATAAAAATGCAGGTAAAATTGCAAGTAGAAAGTTTGTCTTTGTTAAGAAGAAAGAGCACATTCTACAAGACAGATGCAGATAGCTGAAAGTGAGGATCTTCACTGATAAAACTTATACATTCAAAAGATACAATGCGATGATGTTTTATTGATGTGACACTGTAAAGTGGAAAGCAGTGATTTAGGGTCAGATGAAATTATTGTTAAGCCACTCATGTTGATGAGCCAATAAAGGTAAGAAATAATAAGTTTCAATAGTGCTGATTAGCAATTATGTGATTTTTTTTCTTGGCAAGTCTTGACAGGCTTGCTATGAGAACAAAGAAAATAAATATTTTAAGTTATGATAGCTATATTGGTGAGAATTTGAATGGCAGAAGCAAGGAAGAAATAAGGAAGTGGAAAAATATGAATACTGGCTAAAAGGTTTTTGAGAAATAGATGCAAGATCTTGATTGAGTAAGAAAAATCATTTAAATCCAGCAGGACCCTCAGGACTCATAAGCAATGCTAGCTACTTAGGATGCTGCGATCTGAGGATCATGGTTTGAAACCAACCTTGGCAGAAAAGTCTGTAAGAGTCTTATGTCCAGTTAGCCACCCAAATGCCAGTGGTGGAGCTGTGGCTCAAAAGGTAGAGCAACAGCTTTGAGCAAACATGCTAAGGGAGAGCTTCCTGGCTCTGGGTTCCAGCTTTAGTTCCAGGACCAAAAGCAAAAAAAGAATCACTTAAATCCAATAGTGTGATGTTAGCTTGATAAAACTGTGAGTGACCAAGAGACCAAAATTTTTCATGGCGCTGCAAAATACTAGAATGTTGTTTAGGAGCGTTTTGAAAATGTTAATAATACAAACTGTTATTATTTTTATAAGGCATAATTTTTTATTTATTTATTTATTTTAATTTATTTTTATTGTGAAAATACTGTACAGAGGGGTTACAATTACATGGGCAAGATAATGAATACATTTCTTATCAAGCATTGTAGCCTCCTCCTTTGTTTCCCCTTCCCATCCCTTCCCATCCTCCCCCCGCCCCCCCACCCAATCC
>NW_012267310.1:6913084-6919685 GCF_000151885.1 Dipodomys ordii | reverse complement strand
CCCCCCCACCCAATCCTCCCTGCTACCCCCCACCAAAGTTGTAAAGTTCGTTTTCGACATGACAGCGTGTACTTCTCGTTGCTGCAACGGGTCCACCTGTATCCTTATTTAAACGACTTGTTTTTCCCCTTCCCCTCCACAAATTATACAGACATCAAATACAGTCAAAGCAGGGGTTATACTGTGGGGAAAGAACATACAAAGCAACTAAGAAATAATCTTATAAATGCATTAGAAACAAAAGCATGAAAGAAAAAATTTAAATACATATCTTAGGGTTCATTTTCCTAACATCACCTTATCTGACCTTCTCTGCTTGACTTATACATATACTAGATATGTTAGGAAATGGAAAGACTTGGAAAAAATTATATTAAGTGAAGTAAGCCAGCCCCAAAGAAACATAGGTCCCATGGTTTCCCAAACTGTTATTATTAACAGACTTCTTTAATATACTGTAATGGTTAAGAATATGGATTTTAGAGCAATGAGTTTAAAGCCATTCACTTCCACTTATTAGCTATGTGGCATTTAATATATGCAGCTAAAACCATTCATTGCAGGTATTACCTAATAGATGTTTTTTATTAGGATACATTGTGCAAAGGGGTTTCATTGCATGAAACCCCATACTGCTCAGAGTGACACAAGTGGTTATTTCTGCTTGTTTTCAAAATATAGTATCAGAATTTATTTCATGTTTGATTTTTCTTCAAATCTGGATGTGTTTTTCCTCATATCCAATATTTACTGTCATTCAAGTTCTGAAAAAGGGTCATTATTAGGATGGATGTAAATATTCTACTTACCTCTTAATATTGGAATGGATGCCAGTTTCCCTCCCTTTAGAATACTGGTTTTAATCTACTGAAAAGTCTACTGGCTTTCTATTTGAAGTCCCCCTATATATAAATAATGTCTTGTTTCCCTTTTTCTCTTATCACATTTTTTTCTGTCATTAGATTTTGAAGTGTGTGACATGGCTTGGTGTGAATTTATTTGATTTTTCCCATTTGAGGGAATCATTTCTTTTGAGTCTCTCTCATTCCCCTCTACACTCTCATCTTTCTCTCTCATTTTTTCCTTCCTTCTCTTCTTTTTCCTGCCCCCTCTCTCACTCCCTCTCTCTGCCTTACTCCCCTTCTTTCCTTTCCTCCTGTCTCCTCTGGGAATGGAGTATAGCAATTTAGCTCTTTCATTAATTTCCTGCAGGCCACTGTGAGTCTCTTCCTTTTAAATTTTCTCTATTATTCACATTGGATGAATTATCTTGTCCTGGTTTGAATTTTGGTTGGTGTATTTTTTCACTTTTATTATTTCTATTTGATTTTTTCCCATTTTCTTGTTGAGATTATCTACTTTTTATTTTCATAAAGATAATTTTTGTCAAAGTAGTTTTATGATGGCTCTTTAAGAGCCCCCTATTTGCTTATAACATTTGGCTCATTTCACTGATGGCATTTATTGATTCTTTCCTCATTCTAGCTTTAACTTTCATGATTTTTTGATGTATCAAGTTATGTTAAAATTGCATGAAATTATCACACTTGATCATATCTGAGTTTGTCTTTTAAGGAGGCAGTGTTCCATTGACGTAAAGCATGTGGACCACATGGGATGCAGAACTGATTTACACTGCCTCTTTACAGATGGGGGTTCTATGCTCCAATGACACCTTCCAGGCTAAAGTAAATAATGGATGGAGATTTTAAAGTTGTTTCTACTAAGTTTTCCCATTTTCTTTCTTATGAAAGCATAGAATTCCATTGTGTGATATTCATAAGAGAGGATCACAAAAGCTCAATAACTATGTGCATATAAACATATAAAATGATACTTATCAAAATGAACTCCAAGAAATGGAAACAAGAGGTTTTTGCTATTTTGCTTTTTTGTTCTTTTCTCTTTTGTCACTGTTTTTTATTTCTGTACCTTTTGTCTTGTATGTAAGTTTATCTTTTGGGGCTAGGGTAAGAGAAAACAGAAATGGTGGGATAGAGGTAAGCAAATGCAGCAATGATATTCACTAGACACTATATTGAAAATAAAATATAAAACTTGTAGGGGGCCTCAGGAGTGAAAACTCTGAGAAAACAAGAAAAGATTTGACACTGTTCTAAAAGAAATGAACTCATTACCTGACTTATCTAACTTTAATCCTCTGTACACCAACTTTACAGTAACAATAAAAGGAATTGTTTTTGTCATGTTCTAGACTATTCTGACTGTAATTGCACTATTGTCCTATAATTCTATTCCATAAAAAGAGAAAAAAGTTTCCAATTAGGAAAAAGTAAATGTGAATTTTAACTTTTAAGAAATATTTTACCTAAAATATTTTAAAATAAACTACTATTCTATATATAGTGCAGATTTTATAAACAAATTTTATTCAATCTTTAATTGAACAAGTTTCTTGCAATTAACACACATACCATATAATTGAAGTTGACCACTGATGGTGAAATAAATTTCCCAAGGCATTGTCAGCTGCATGGGTTAAAACAAAAATTAATTAACAGCAGAATAATACAGCTTGTGAAAAATGTACTGAAGTTGGACAGACATATGAGATCAGAACTATCATTGCATATTTCATGTTTTCTGACTACTCTTTTTCATTGAACTTTACTATAGAAGTTTTTTTCCAAGTAAATAAATTATGTACTTGTAAGAACTGAAATATTGGTGTATATTATATATGTTGGAGCTTGGTTCCTTTCAGTTATTTTCTTGTTGAGGAGAGAAGTACTAGCCTTTAAAATATGGTCTTCCTTTACTATATCTCCTTAACCTAAGCAATTTGTTTTTTGTAACAGAACTGAGTAGTAGTGGAGATATTGGGGCAGCTCTTCAAATTTTATTCTAGGTTCATATGTTTTAGAATTCAAATAGTGTGAGTGAAAATTTCTCCAACATTATGGAACATTATCCTATTGCTAAACCTTAATAAAGAAGTACCATTGAGTTGTGGTAATTGCCCTACTCATTTAACTCCCTGATTTAATTAAATTCAATCCTGTTAATGACTACTGTGTGGATCAAACTAGAGAAATAACTGGAGGAGATCAGCATACCTTCCTTTATCTACTTTTCTTTTGCTTTCTATTCTTTTTCAGCACCCCCTCACCTTAAACCCAAGAGACCACTATTCTCTTAGTGTTTTAGTATACTATAATGGAAAAAGCACTGGACCGAAGGCACCAGTCTTAAGGATTAGTTCTGGATTTGTGCTTAACTAGGTGTGTGAGTCTTGACTGAGCTTCGATTTTATCATCTGTAAAATGAAGGGCTTAGAATCGATGGTATTCTATTTTCCTTATTATCTTACATTTCCCTTGAATATTAACTTTTTACAACTGTATTTTATGAGGAAAAATGAAAAAATCAAGTTAAATTATGCTATTATTGTTACCTTAGAGTACTACCCTTTCTACAATATTCTGCATGAAAATAGGTTTGGAAAAGGTTATGTTTACAATAAAGCGGTTGCACATTTCATTAAAGGATTTTAGGCAATGTTGCTTTAGATGATCTTTTGAGGTTACAGTAACTTTCATAGCTCATACATTGTAGATTGTCTTCCTCAAAGTATGTGACTACTCAGACAAAATGTGTAGGGTGTTACCATGCCTATTGGTGATAGGCTGAGGAAGATGGGCTTGCCTTCCATCAGCAGGGTGATGTCTACTCTTCTCTCTGTTAAATGTAAACTTCCAAGACTACCAATAATTCGGCTCATTTATGTTTCTTTTATCATGTTCTCAAATATTATTTGTTCCTTTTTTATTATTATCTTTAAGTCGTTGTACAAAGGAGTTACCATTTAACAAAGCAGTTTATGAATGCAATGTAATTTGATCAATGTCACCCTTTTCAACATTCTTACCCATTTCTCCCCTAACCACGTCTTCTCTCACTTTTTGTAATTTTGTAAGAAATACACACACACACACACACACACACACACACACACACACACACACACACACATCTCCTTTCTATTCTCTTGACTCCACCTCTGCCAAATACAACTTCCTGGTATTTTATTTTGCTGAACTTTGATTTTTGCCTTTTTAAGGATTTATGCTATTTGAGATCTCCCTGGAATCTACCATATTTCAGTTAATACATTTGTAAACACAAATAGAAGTAGACTAAAAAAAGTTTAGGGCATATAGGTACATAGAGTCTTTTGCATAGAAATAACATTTCCAAAACTATGTGGCTCATGCCTGTAATCCTAACTACTCAGGAGGCTGAGATCTGAGGATCGAGGTTCAAAGCCAGCCCAAGCAGAAAAGTCTGTGAGATACTTATAGCCTATTAACCACCTGTAAACTAAAAGTGGCACTGTGGCTCAAGTGGTAGAGCACTTGCCTTGAGCTGAAGACCTCAGCAACGGTGGCCAGGCCCAGAGTTTAAGCCCCAGGACCAAAAGCAAAACAAAACCAAAAATAAACTTTATTCATCTAGTGGTGCAAATGTTTATCTCATGAGCAAACATCTTAGTTGACACAACCAGGATAATATCTGACCAAATATCTAAATGCCTTGTGCTTATTATAGTTTATAGATAGTGGGCAGGGCACCCATGGCTCATACCTGTAATCCTAGGTACTGAGGAAGCTGAGATCTGAGGTTCAAAGTCAGCCTGGACAGAAAAGTCCTGGTGAGACTCTAATTCCCAATTAACCACTAAAAAAACAGAAGTGGTGCTGTGGCTCAAATTGGCAGAGCACTAAGCTTAAGCAAAAGAGCTGAGGGAACAGCATTCAGCCCCTGAGTTCAAGCTCTACCACCGACAGAAAAAAAAAATTAAGTTTATAGATAAAGTTATTCAGCATACCAGTTGATAACAATAATTTTGTCTAGGCTATTTTTTCCATTGATTCAGTAATTGGTAACCTACACAAATAGTACAGAACTTGTGGTGATATGTAGAAACATTTATAAAGAATAAAAAATGAAATGAAAGTAGAAATAAAAAGTAAACTTTCAAGCTTAGGTTGTGTTCAAGGTCCTTTGAGCCACTCTGTTCCTTATGAAGAATATAGATAAGTCATTTTTTAAAAAAGATTGTCTTAGATTTTCCCCTAGGTCCCTGTAACTTCCATTCTGGACATAGAAAAATAAATCAGTAAGGGAAAAGAAACCAAAGACCATTACTTTTAATGATAGAAAACTTATTTTCTACAATATTCGTTCTTCAATGATGAGAAAAAATATAGATTGAAGAGCAAAGATACCAAAACAAATGTGCTTTGGAAAGAATTGTACAGAATATAGACTGTAAATGGGATTCCTAACTAATAAACATGATTTGGAGTACTATTATTGGAAGATAAATGAATATATATGAATTCATATCTTTATTCTTGGACACAAGATTCTAAGAAGAAATTCTAAGTCAAGTTTTCTTATAACTTTATGTAGTATCTACACAAGACTTATTTAATCTGAGAGCAATCATAGAGACTGGCAGTGTTTGAACTGAAGCAATCACAGCTTAAATTCTTACCTTTTAAATGTAAATATAAAATGCTAATCGCAATATATAAGCAATTACTACTGTCTGCTGCAATTACTTTCATTTTAGTGTGCACTTCATTTTGCAGATGGTGAGAGCTCTACTAACATGTCTATTGTTAGCATGAAAGTCAACTGATCATCTATGTAGGTGGTTGTGTAGGAGTAATACTAAGATTTACAAGGATTTTCTCCCAAATTGGCAATCCACATTGAACAGAGAGCCATATGAAACAATCTTCTGTTCCACTACAATTTTAATCATTCACTCAATTTGTAATAACTCAAAAAAATTCAATAAACGCTTACCATTTCTACTCAGATATTATCTTCATATTTAAAAATATTTTCTTTTTTAATTGTTAAACTGTAAATCTATTGGAGGAAAACATAAATTTTATTAAAGCTAGAAAATTCTAGAAATAAATTGGTAATTGTTTAACCTACCTACCAGTTTAAAAGATGTACATGTTGAATGGTAACCTCTTTGTACAAGTACTTAAAGATAATAAAAATATAATTTGAAACACTCCTACAAATCAGCATCAATAACTATATACTTGGTCCCAGGAAATAAAAAGTTATTAAGAGAAGATACTCTTCATGTCTGTTGTGAAATAATTAATAGAAACCCATATCACAAAGAAATGCAGTATGTTATTGCCATCTTATTTTCCCTTTTTAATATATTTCTCCATCTTGAATTGTTACCTTCAATGAAATAGAATAACATATTAGAGCTATAAATGTAAATATAATATATAAATATATAATAATATAACATGTTAACAATATATAAATATATAATACAAATACAATTTAAGCTAAAATGTATTATCGATTCCTACAGTTATTAAATAGTAATATAAGCTGGGCACTAGTGGTTTATGCCTGTAATCTTAGATACTCTGGAAGAGGCTGAGATCTGAGAATCAAAGTTCAGAGCCAGCCTCAGCAGATAAATCCAAAAGATTCTTATCTTCAATTAGCCACCAAAATCCCTACACTGGAGACAAGGCTCAAGTGGTGGTATGTCAGCTATGAGCAAAAGTAGAGAGATTACAACCTCTAA
>NW_012267310.1:6886282-6912899 GCF_000151885.1 Dipodomys ordii | reverse complement strand
AAAAGAAAGAAAAAAGGAAAGCAGAAAGAAAGAAGAATGGTCAGGAAGGAGGGAAGGAGGGAAAGAAGGAAGGAAGGAAGGAAGGAGGAAAGGAGGGAAGACAGAAGGAGGAAAGGAGGGAAGGGGGTAGGAGGGAAGGAGGGAGGGTGAAAATAGACACAAGGAATTTAGTGAACTTGCTGATTATTCATGCAAGGTTCCTTCTAGCATACTCTTTCTCTTGTTACTTTAATGTTGCCAAATGCTAAACAAATAATGAAAACTTGGCTAACTTGAACTATCTCTCCGGATTTAAAGTGATCCCACCACCACCCCCCCTATCTGGACTGGAATGTAGTTGTGGAGATGGGAGGGAAGGGATGGTAGAGGAAAAACAAAGGAGGAGGCAACAATGCTTGATAGGAAATGGACTCATTACCTTACTCGTGTAATTGTAACCCCTCTGTACAGGATTTCACATTTAAAAAACTTATTAATAATAATAAAAAATTAAAAATAAAGTGATCCCAGATTTTAGGAAACCCTGAGGCTTCAAGGGGTTTAGTAATAATGAGTGGTGAGGTGGCCACACAGCTACTTCCCAAACCTGAAAACTATGAGGCTTCCCATCTGAACCCCAAACAATTCTTTACATTTCTCATTAAAACTATGAATTCTTCACTGTATTTTTAATGTATTATTATTGGGTGACTTCACTATTTTATTTGCTTTTACCAGAAATTTTCATGGTGGTAAATATTATTAAATAAGTGTAATCAACTTGATCTATGGAGAAGAGTCTTTTTTTTATTGTGAAAATACTGTACAGAGGGGTTACAATTTCATGGGCAAGGTAATGAGTACATTTCTTAAAAGTCTTTAGAAATTCATCAAACCAGGCCTAGATTTAAGTTAATTTACCCAATGAACCCAACTAATATGGCATCACAACTCATCTGAAAGTTTGGTCTTTAAAACAAGATTATATGATAGGTTGATTTGATTTGCATATAATAATTTATATCATAATTCTTCATTCAGATCCTGATAATCAGACATTTGTCCCGTCAAATCTTGATAATTTTCTATTTTTAAATTTTTTTATTCCTCAGTAACTACACTTAGAAGCACTCCAAAAAATTATTTTGTGAAAAATCTGTCTTTATCTTGGTTTCCCATTTTTCTAAGGTGACCTTTTCATTGTGACGTTTAGAAAATTAACTTTTTTACCTTAGTCTCTCCAGTGTTGTAAGGATTAACTGACTTAATGTATATACAGCACTTAGAACAGGTAGAGTTCACAAAATGCTTTCTTGATGACATAAACATGGTATTTTACTATTTATGTTGTTATAATTCAATGCAAAACTGAGAAATCATTATTTCTCTTCCCTTTTTATTTTGAATCTCTTCCTTTTTTTACTTAAATAGTTGAAAATATTCTGTTTTCAGAAATTGAAGACATGATTTATAGCTACTAAACTACATAATTCAGTTGCATAGAAATAATTTGGAGAGTAAAATAAATGAAACAACTAAAAAAGTTACTCCCTCCTCCAAATAATAATGAAGTTTGTGGCAAGGCAAAATTGAATGAAGACATTAAGGGATATATATATATATATATATATATATATATATATATATATATATATATATATACACATATATATGTTGGGTATATACATACATATACATATATATGTGTGTGTGTATATATATATATATATATTCCCTGTGGGACTAAAGTTTGAACTCCTGGTCTCATTCTTAATCTGTACTTCTACCACTTATGTCATGCCTCCAATACTGTTGTTTTTGCTGGTTATTTGTGAAATTAAATCTCTTTTCCTTCTTAACAAATGCTTTAATCGTTTAGGCTTTTAGGCTTCCCATAGTTTCTCAGATCACAAGTGCATGCCTTAATGTCCAGCTTCTAAGGAGATGGAGTCACCCAGAGTTTTCTGTTCAGGCTTGCCTTGCACTACCAATCTCAGTCTTCCACATAGCTAGGATGGCAAGTGCATATCATTATACCTATCTATTGGCTGAGGAGTCTCATGAATTGTCTGCCAGAAACAGTCTCAAACTACAATCTTCCAGGTCAGAGACTAAAAATAAATTAGAATTACAGATGTGAACCATTAGTGACCAGCTCTATATTATGATATTTGTTTTACACATATGAATGAATGTATTAGAACATAAAGAATGAATAGAAATGAAGAATATGCTAAAATTTACTGAAAATTCCACCAGTCTTTTGGACTGACTCTTCCAGGGTTGACACAGACAGTAAAGCTTTTCATAGGAAACTTTATTAAAAGACTATATAAAATTTAAGTTTGATTTATTAAAATTTTGCTTTTGTAAGTACAAAGTAATCTATACAAGAACCATATCTTATTTTCATGGCTGAAACTTTGAATTCACTTAGCTTTATGTCTACAAGTCCAAACTAAACTTTGAACAAAAGAAGATTATGTTAAAATAACAACAAGTGTATATAAAATAATTAAATCATAGTTCTTTCTTTTTGGGGGGCCTTTACGTTATTGAGAGAGTGGCAACTTTGTGATTCCTGGGCAAAAAAATTGAAGACTACATATGTCTTAAAATAGCCAAGTATTCCATATTAATGTAATTGGAGCAATGGTACCTTTCCAGGTCAGTTCGGAAGTGATCCCTCAATTCAGCAGCCAAGTTTGTATCGTCGCTAAAAATAACAGCATAACATTTTCTCCCTAAAGTCTATGTAGGAAACAAATGTACTGTAATAATTATAGCCATTTTGTGGCAATTTTTCTGAGCCCAGAAATGAATGCAAATATTTAGGAATAGGGATCATCAAGTCTTCTGGAGAACTATTTGACACTTTGACTTTGGAACATCATATGTGCTTTTCTTCTTTGAGTTGGAATTATATTAGAATAAGAGACATTGTAAGTATAGGATTATTTTCTAGGCTGTAAGAAAATGACAGAAATGCTATAAAAATATACAAAACTATATCCATTTTCTCAGCCGAATGCAAAGAAATCATCAATGCAAAGAAAAAAATAGATATATGACTGATCACTGGATAAGCAGTCAGAAAGTCTTCAAAACACATGGCTACAAATATCATCTGGTAATCAAAAACTCCTAAGATGTAATGTATGAATAATGATATATGCAGGAAAATTAAAATGCTATATCAACTTCACTAAGTTTAGACAGAAAAGTGAAATGAAATGGTCACAAATTGTTCAGCGTTATTTTACCAGCGAATTAAAAAATAGTTTGAGAGCAAATCAAAATATGTATCAGGACAGTGAGTGTTTGGACAACCTCCATGCTTTCATGTGGAATTTTTCAGAGTTTTCACACACAGAGCTTTGAGATGTATGTAACTTTTTGTTTCACTGAGAAACTAAATTATTCTAAGACTATTACTAAGCAATATTTCAGCAAATATTTCTTGAAACCCTTTATAATTGGGAACTAGTGTCAGTGTTATCCTCCATCTAATTTAATCACAGGCAAATGACTTTTCCTCTTTCATTGTTGTCTGATATCCCATCAAACTTGTTGATATAATTTTCCTGTACCACGGAACATTATTTCTGATGGAATCATTTGCCAGTATATGTTTAAGAAATAAAATGTACTAGATTTAAACAAAGTCTATAGTAGAAAAGGCTAGTCAGAAGTAAATTAGTCTAGGGATGTAGCTCAGTGATCATATGCTCCCCTAAAATGCACAAGATGGTGGGTTCAATCTCCTACATCTCCAAATAAATTTAAATTCACTGGTATTGTGCTCTTCTAGTAGTACATACAAAATTAAAATTTATTCCAACATTGTTATTGGTATGAAGTTTAAATGATAAAATTGATACCAATTTTTGAGTAGGTCAGACATGATAGTACATACTTGTAATTTCAGCACTCTTGGGGCAGAGGCAGGAAGACATGGAGTTTAAGACTCGACTGGGATACACAGCAAGACCCTGTTTCAGAGCATAATAAAAATTAAACTTTTGAGTAGATAATGAACACATCAATTAACTTTTTTCTCATTCTAAATGCAATTAATTGTTTTATGAAGTACTTCGAAAACATTAAATAAAGTGCATATATAAATGAAAAAGGAAGGATGAGAATATTCAAAATATTGGAACTAGTAAGAGAATGCATAACAGAAGTAAAAAACAGTGGTCTTAATGATTGTTCCATGGTAGAAGTAGAGGCAGAAGCTCATGACAGAAGGCAGGACACAATTCTATGTAGAGCATAATTCTATGTAAAATGTAGGGAGACCATACTATGATTTTATTCCTGAGGAGAAACCTGTAAACCTCTATTAAGCTGAGCTGAGTGGTGTTTTGCCATGACAAGCTGCCTGCTCCATATCATTGGGTAAATAAGTTAAATTTCTAAGGTCAGAATTCTGGGCTTGTGTTAAAGCTGTGAATGAAACCTACTGCTTTCTCCTTTGTGTGAAACCTTCAGGATTGAATATTAAGAAAAAAATAACATTCCTAGGTGTCTTAAACTACTCCCAAAGATAAGATTCTCACATGGATAATACAAAAGGGAAAAGTAATGAGAAAAAATAATGAGCAGAAGCTTAGCAAACATTGGGAATCCCAATGTCAAAAAACCCCATACATTACCCAAATTATCTTAGTCTTTTTTTTTTAACAAACTAGTAATGGCATTTTATAGATAGTTTTCTGAAAATATCTACTCACTTTACTATGGTCAAAATATTTTATTTTATGCATATTAATACATATATATTGTATGCCTAATACCTTTGTGACTTTGAGGAATTTATTTTTGTGTTCTGTGCCTCGTTTTCTGCACCTATCAAAGGACTTTGTGAAGATTAAATAAACTAGTGTGTATGAAATTCTTACAATGCTTTGTCACAAAATAAGCACTCAATGAATTTTATGCACACATATACATACACATACAGGTAACATTACTTATCCCAAGGATATGGGCCTGAACATAGAGAAGAAAGGGAACTTTTAATTCTTGTTTTTGTGTGTTCTATGTGGTGCCTGTAACAGCAGCTAGTCACTAAGCAGATTATGAAGATTGTTGTCAAATCTATCTCAACAAACATTGGTAGGAAGATCATACTTCAAGGCTAAGTCTGGGCAAAAGAACCTTGTGATCCTATCTGAAAAATAATTCCAAGGAGGGAAAGACGGATAGAAGTGTGTCTTGTGTGGTAAAGAACCTTCCTTGCAAGATGAGGCCCTAAGATCAAACTCCAGTACCACAAAAAGTAAAAATATAATACAATCACAAATCAAAGCAAGAAAAATGTCCTTCAACTATTGTTGAATTCCACCATTCATTAAGATAGGAATAAAAGGAAGAAATGAACTGTACAGGGGGAGAAATCCCTGGAGAAGAGATGCAAAATGAGTCAAACTTAGTAGAGAAAAACAGAAGTAGAATTTGATTCTTCAACGTTGGCAACACTGATCATGAGCAGGCTCTTAACTCTCATTTATGAATTAGTCAGTGCATGTATAATGATCCCTGATATTTGTGCAGAGCTAGTTCCAGATTCCCAGTGGATAAGAAAATCTGATTTCTTTACATGAAATGGTATACTATTTGCATATCACGCATACACAACATCCTATATGCATTGAATTATCTCTAGATTGCTTGGAGTACCTAATGAAACATAAATTTTATGGAATTTCTTGTTTCACTATATTGTGTAGGGAATAATAAGTTTAAAAAATAGTCTGTATAATTTCACCATTTTCTTCAAATATTTTCAATTCTCATTTGGTTGGTTTAATTAATGCAGAGCTTACAGATAGGAAGGGCCAGTTGTGTCTGTTTTGATGCCTCTGTATATTTAAATCTTGAACGTCTCAAGGTATTTTATAAAAACATAAAAGGAAGTGTGTGTGTGTGTGTGTGTGTGTGCGCGCGCGCGTGCACGCGCACGCGTGCACATGAACACACAGGCAAGTGCTGAGGCTTCAATTCAGGGCCTGGATACTGTCCCTGAGCTTTTTCACTTGGATAACACTACCACTGGAGCCATGGCTCTCCTTCCACCTTTTTCCATAGTTAATTGGAGATAAGAGCTGGTTTTAACCTTGATCTTCAAATCTCAGCTTCCTGAGGAAATTACAGGAGTGAGCCACTGGTACCTGGGCATCAAAGGGATTCCAAAGACAAAAGATTCCAAACAACAAAATCAGCAAAGGGCATATCTCAGCTTCTATATAGAACTGATGACATTCTAGATATTTTAAATTGGCCAAAGGATCCTGAGCAGTTGACTAGTTACAGAAAATGACAGAAATATTGAAAAGGCTCACCAGGTAAAGGAATAGGAAAACAAAGTGTCCAGTCTTGGCACAAAAGTTTAATAATGTTTGCTGGAGATGTAGATCAATCCTTTCAAGAAACGTGTTTCTTTCTTTCTGTCCCTGACAGTCTCCCCTTTCACTGATTGTCCCTTCTGAATTCTTTACATATACTCTTTCCGATCTTGTAGATTTAGGATTAATAGAGCACATTAACTTAAGGCTTAGCCTAAATGCTCTCAACTCTATCTGCCTTATTTCCCATCTGATTCATGCTAAACTCTCGACATCATGCATCTATGCACTACAACTCAACTCACTGCATTTCTACCACACAGGCCATGTTGATGTTCCTTGAATGACTAGAGGAACCCTTCCCTAGAACCTTTGCATTTGTTTGTTTCTTCTACTTGGAACAATTTTCCTTTCCTGTTTCTGGCTCTTTTCATCATTTAGGCCTCAAATTAAAGGTCATCTATTAAGAAATGTCTTTTCTAATGCCTCCATCAGAAAGAATGGCATTGCCCCATTTGTTAGGAAATGGAAAGGCTTGGAAAAAAATTATATTAAGTGAAGTAAGCCGGGCCCAAAGAAACATAGGTCCCATGTTTTCCCTTATTTACAATATCTAGTATATGTCTGAGTCAAGCAGAAAAGGTCAAATAAGTTGATGTTAGGGAAATGAACCCTAAGATATGCATTCAAATGTTTTCTTTCTTTCATGTGATTGTTTCTAACACATTTATAAGATTATTTCTTTGTTGCTTTTTATGTCCCTCCCCCACGGTATAACCCCTGCTTTCACTGTATTTGATGTCGGTATAATTTGTGGAGGGGAAAGGGGAAAAACAAATCGTTTAAATAGGGATACAGGTGGACCCATTGCAACAATGAGATGTACAAGTCGTATGTAGAAAACGAACTTTACAACGGGAGGAGGAGGATTGGTTGGCGGGGTGGGGGGAGAGGATGGGAAGGGTTGGGAAGGGGAAACAAAGGAGGAGGCTACAATGCTTGATAAGAAATGTATTCATTATCTTGCCCATGTAATTGTAACCCCTCTATACAGTATTTTCACAATAAAAAAAGAAATGTCTTTTCTAAAAGGCCTATACAAAAATGATACATAGTCTTTGTCACATGTTGTATATAGTATTTCACACAAATGGCATGTAATACTTTGCCCGATTTTTATCTCTTTATCATTACCTACTGGGATATAAATCCCAAGGTGGGAATCTTTTGCACTTAATCCCCAGCTTAAAACCTAAGCCTATTGTATATAAAATCCTCAAAAAAGTATTTGCTGAATGTGCACAGTAGTAAATGAATGTAGAGACTATTGCAGCTTGGTCATTTATCAAAATAGATTGGGATGTTTCAATGTTAATTTTGAAGACTGCTCTGGAGAAATATTAAAGTAAGATCTCCAAATGTGTGATTTGATGATACAGGCAATCCCTTTATAAAATAAAAGGATTTCCCCCAAGTGTAATGGTTAGAGGACTGTGATTCTATCAATCTACTATTCATTAAGTAGGACATAAAAATTAGATTATAGGAATGAGACTATAAATTAGTGAAACTGATTGCCACAAAGGTATGACATTCTCTAAGTGATGTTTTTTTGTCAAGGAAGCTTTATCTAATGAAGTTGCAAAGAATGAAATGAAATTGGGAAGAGATTAGATCAGATTTTTTTGGTAAACTACTTTACTGTTCAGCAGGAAGAAAATCATATAATGGTACAATCCTCAACTTCAGTAAAGTTAGAATGCTTTCAAAGATACTTTTATATGGGGGTCAAATCAAGAGTTAAGTATTAGGCAATTAACTGAAGAAAAATAACTTTGACATAGATTAGGGATCAGTTGAGTGTGCCCTCAACTATAACCTTCTGATAAAATTGAGGTCAATACTAAAGCTTGAAATATTTGATATTTAGAAGGGCATCCCAGAACATGGCAAACATGTAGTTTAGACTCCATAATTATTCCCAGGGGAAAGAATAATAATACAAGTATGTATGTCTTTTGTATTTGGCTACGTTCTTCCTTGTTTCTAAACAACAAATAACCAATCAAAAAAAGTAATGTAAATGTTTCTAGCAAACGTGTTATCAATCAAATTGAAAATTATAAGTATTAGATGTTTTGAGCAAGTAGTTTTTCACAAAGTAGAAAAGCAAAACAGCAAAATTATATACAAAGCTAAAACCATTTTTCAGTTTCTTGATCTCATTGAGTAATTTACTCGTTCAACCACAGAATAAATCTTAATGATTTTCAGGCACTGTGCTAATAGCAGAGAAGATGATTAGAACAATGACATAATTTCAGATCATTTAGTTTAAATACAGAATGTGCATTTATATATGTGTGCATATATAAATAATTATATGCAATTAACAGCAGTGAAATAATATATTTGGAGTTAGAGTACTGTCAAAAAGATCTTTTCTTTGGGAAATTTTGGTGACATTTTACCATGAGATGGATCCTTTCTTCAAGTGTTTTAGAAAGGAATAGTATATTCAAAAATATTTACATTTCTTTTATGGCTAGAGAGGTTGAGCATTTCTTCATGTGTCTATTGGCCATCCTTTCCTCTTCAGAGAAGGTTCTCTTTAAGTCTTTAGCCCACTTATTTATTGGGCAGTTGTTTCTTCCAGGATTTGTTGTTGAGGGATTTAATTTTTTGAGCTCCAGCTATATTTTAGATATGAGACCCTTGTCTGTTGTGTGGCTAGTGAAGATCTTCTCCCTATCTGTGGGCTTTCTATTGATCTTGCTAGCTATGTCCTTTGCTATGCAAAAGCTCTGCAATTTCACGCAATCCCATTTGTCCAACCTTTCTTTGATTTGTTGTGTTTCTGGGTCTTTACTAAGAAAATTTCTGCCTGTGCCAAGGAGACCTAGGGTTTCTCCTATTCCATCCTGAAAGAAACCTACAGTCAAATCAAATGGATTAGGTAAAACAGAATTGTGGCACACAATAAAGAACATATATTCATTTAATCTCAAATATGTACTCAACATTTCCTATGTGCCAGATGCTTTTGGATGTTGCATGGATAAAGCAGAGATTATTAAAGATTTGAAACATCATTAAGTAGCCATCAAGGGACACGATGGCACATGAAATTGTAATGGAGGAAACACGACAAATGAAAGATGTCATTTCAGATATGGTGATCACAGAAACAAAAATGTTTTTCTGGGATGAAGTAAAAGTGGACTACTTTGCCTGCTGTTAACGTCTTCATACAAAAAAGAAAGTTCTGTAATTACCTAATTCTCACTACCATTAAAAATTAATGTTTCTAAATATTCTGTGAAAAATAAGTATTATTAATTTCCTATTCCACTCATGAAATGAATATCTTTTCTAAGAGATCTGCCAAGTTCCTGGAGAAGAATGCCGTTTTTAAAAAAATTCTCACCTATTTCAATGGTCTTCCTTTCAGAAAATATGGGGTAGCTCTTATCTCTTTAACAAGTTATGTTGCTATAAATATTAAAATCCCGTTGCTTAAATGTGATATCAGAGAAATATGTGGAGTTTGAACTTTGGTTTTTACTGGTTCCCAATGAAGTACAGAAATTGGGACTAAACCTTAGGAACTTTTTAGCAATTTGACAGAGCAATTTTCTGCTTGTAGAAGCTAACAATAATTTAAGGATGGGCTTTGTGGTAAATATATTTCTTTTTTGTTAGTTGAACATTATTCTATTAAAATTATCCATCTGTGAGGAATGTGAAGAGTGGTACTCAAAAAATGAATGAACAAACAAAATTTTTAAGACATACCGATCTACTGGGCACAGTGTATAAAGCAATGCTATAGGAAATTTTTTGACATCACAAATTGATGATCATTCATTGCCACTCTTCCAGAACTTTGATCAAATTACAATTTTTATAGAAGTACAAGTTGCAGCAAATTATGGCTGAACACACACTTTGTATATCTGTCCATGTTTTTCTCCTTAATTGACATTGACCTTCAGCATGTTCTCTGTGAACTTCCATTTTCCTAATGCTAAAACTATTACAGATTCAAAAAAGAATTTAAAACCTAAAAACATATTTTAGCATATTAATAATGACATTAGGTTTTTTCAACGAGAGTATATCTTACTTTTAATACATCTTTGTGCATGTATACATTGCTGCCAAGGAAAAATTAAGGCAAGAGTATCATCAATGCTATTTTGAAGGGACAGACACATTTTAAATCTTGTATTCCCTCATATTGGCATAGGAGAACAAGGAAAATACCATTAGCTTAGCTTTTAAAGGGCATGCTCATCAGAGTGATGTAAGACTTATGTGGTTTCAAGTCGAAAAGCACATGGGAAATCTTGTCAAGAGAAAGATGATGCAGAGAAATGATGAGACAGCACACATTTAGAACTTGAACAAAAATGAGAAGTTACTCAGTCTGACTACAGTTTTCTACACTGATTTGTTGTTACAGCCAAACAAGATTTTAAAAAATCCATATGAGTATCATTAGCGCCTACTCTTAAATTCTTCATAAGTATCTCTCTCTCATTTTTTGTAAGATAGCCTCACAGCTCAGACATTCCTAAAGAGTCACTAACAAAGAAATATAATTATAGTTCATAAATTATGAATTAAAAACAGAAACATACTTGAGAGAGAAATCACAAACAAGCAAAATTTAACATTGGTAAGTGATTCATTTTTTAATTTTTAATGAAGTGATTTTCCACCTTTATTATATATAAGAATCACATACTCAAATCAATCATCTGAGATACTGAAACAGTAACTGTATAATGGATTTGAAATTCTGTGCCAGAGATAAGATAGGAACAGAACCATAAGTCTAGCGTCCAGAAAATAGAGCAATCTAAGCACCTGTGTTATTAAAACTGGCCTGATACCCACACTAGGCCATGTTGTTCTCTTTTATAAATGCAAATAATACCACAGAATGTCAACATCAGACATGATCACTCTAAGACCATGATAAAAGGAAATGTAAATAAGGTCACTATACCACCTACAAAACACCAAACATCTGCTTTCAGCTGATAGGAGTTGCCACTTCTTTGCCTCTTACAGACTTTTCCCCTCTCTAGCCAATCTTCCCTATGAGATAATCATAGCTTAGTGGTAGTACCCAATCTAGAATATTTTCCACTAGTTGAATGTTTTTCAAGACCTCCTAACCTAAACCTAAATCCTATTCTAAATCATTTCTAAAATTCTCCATTCAAGTCATCACACATTCCCCATAGGTATTTTCCTTCAAAATACCAAGCAATAAGTCTAATTTTTCTAATACTATAGTTATATTCCTGGTGTTCTGTGGATAGAAGATATTGATATATGTATAATAAATATAAGCAAATGTAGTATCATATCTGAATATTACCATAAAATGAGAAGTTGCTGGGTAAAAGAGTATATAGTACAGGAATAAATTTGATTAAATCACATTGTGCCCATAAATGGAAATATCATAATAAATCCCTTTTATATAATTATTTACACACATATATATTCACAGTATGTTGTCAGGGGTGAAATGAGATTTAATTATTCTCCATCCAACTGATCTAACACCATATTTTAAAAAAGAACATGTTTTCCCCCATTGTACTTCAGTGTGACTTTAAGAAAAATAAGGAGATAATATAAGTGTGGGTCTGTTCTGGATTCTCCATTCTGTTCAAGTGTTCTGATTATTCCTGAGTCAATGTTATAGATCTTAAAGCTTTATACTAAATATATCTAATAGTAAAAGTTCTTCAAGTTTATCATTTTTCAAGCTAATCTTAACACTTTTGAACTCTATTTTCACATACACTTAAAAAGTAGCTTATCAATTTCCACAATCAAAATCTAACTGAAATTGGGATTACATCGAATTTGTAGATGTAAGTCAATTTGAGGAGAATTGATAGCTCAGCAAACATGTATTATATACTCCATGAACATTGTATGACTCATCCTTTACTTTGACCATACTTGAATTATTTGTTCTGTTTCAAATCTGGCAAATGCCTCACTACAGAAAAGCTCATACAGAATACAAAGCTCCTCATCACTTTCCTCTTCTCAAGTGTTTTATACCCTAAAATCTTAACTCTCTGATTATCCTGAGCTCCATTTATGACTTTTACAGGGTAGTATGGTTGTCATAAGCACTAAACTCTAAGATGTGCCTTCATTTTAGTCTCAGTATACACATTAGGGAAATGCAGAATTACATGAATGAAGGATTCATCTAAACATGTTCCTTCTTTTCAAGATCAAAGTCTCAATTATTGGCAACTATTACTTTTCACTCATACAATTTTATCATTGTATATATTTGCATATTTTGTTTTATCCCATTCTATCTTTTTGTTCTTTATTTTAATTTTATCATTAAGGTGATATACAAAGGAGTTAGTTACATATGTAAAGTAGAGTGAGTACATTTCTTGTCGAACTTGTTACCCCTTCCTCATTTTTCTCCCACTTTCCCTCCTTCTCTGCCCCCCTAATTTGTATAGATCATTTCCAACATATTGTCTTTGAAAGGATCCTTCACATTCAACCCAGGGGACCATGCAGAGGCAGGCAGGCACAGGAGAAAGATTATATAACGTTTATTAGAGCAGCCATATTTTCCCCAAGAGGGAGCACATGGCACCCTTCACTATCCAGGTAGCAGGAGGATCTGGGCGCAAGAAGCGAGGTAGGTGGGAGCTCAGGTGGGTTTGGGCAGAGAGAGGGAGGGGCCAGCTGTATGGCGGGAACTTCAGGGATGGGAGGAGCTCAGTTCTGAGTGGAGCTGAGGACCAAAGGTGGGCATAAGGCTTACAGTCTTGTGAGTATCTCTGTTGAATTCGTTTCTAGTTTGTCCTTTGTCTCACCGTTTTGTTGTTCCCCTTCCCTTCCCTAATTCAGTTAACATATATAGAAAGGTCTCATATTTAATTGTTAAGCTTAGTTGTAACTCAGCCTTGTAATATGTTTTGACAAATGCAAAACATGAGCCGTGATGAATGAGAAAAGTAAGCTAAGGAGAACTAAAGAAATATGAAAAGAACTTTATGTTTAAAAATAAAGTTAATACGAGGTATTTTATGCAAGAGTTGACCAGTACGAAGTAGCAATTAATAAACACTGTGGCTCAAGTAGACTAGCACCAGCAGTTAGTAAAAAAAAGCTAAACAAGGGCATGAGACCCAGAGTTCAAGCCCCAGTACCAGCCCCAAAATAAGAAAAGAAGAAAAAATTAAACTAAGTAAATAGCTATCCCCAAATAATAAGTATGCAGAACTAGATTTTATAAAAAGCTCTGAATTTAGAATTTTTCAGCATATACAATTTGTTTTCTTATCAATTATATCTGTGGTTAAAATTTAAATTCTTTAATTCATAATGCTTTCAGGCTATTCTCTAATAAAGGTTATGTAGTGTACATCTCTACTATATATTGAGTTGTTTCCTTCTAAAACACTGTAGCTTATTAGAGAAAAGAGTGATTATTTAAATATTTTAAAAAGCATATGTGTTCTAAAATAGATTCAGGCAATGTGACAGAATAGAGCTGTCAGAAACTAATTATTATTAATTTTTATTTGTGTTCTATCATGAATAACAACCATTAGGTTTTTTTCATAGAACAACTGAATCATTCACTGTAATAAATTTACTTAAGAGAAAATAAAAATGGAAGAGCTTGTTATTTTACCAAGTATGGATTATATTAACATAATGGGCTATTTTTCTCCATTGAAAATTGGCAGATACAATCCCATATAGCTTCACTAATGTAAATAACCTGCTGTGTGACAGCATAAATCATACCATCTGCCTCAATTTTATCAACTGAAAAGCTACAGGATTGATCTAGATTATTACTAAGGTCACTCAGAAATTCAAAAAATCTATTATCTTGTTCATATTTGTACACATCAACAAGATATGCGAATAGGAATGTCCTTTAATGTGCAATTTTCTTACAATACAGAATTCCAAAGTAAATATAATCTAAGTATGATATTTATTCTTCCTTATCTTACATTAATAAGCATCTCAACTATAGCCAGTGAGAAAACATGAAGACTAAAATCTAGGAATCAGCTAATGTTTAAAGAGTAAGCTGTAATGTAGTTTTACATCATAGAACATAGATAAGACTTTGTCTGGAGACTTTATGACCTAAATGCTTAATACAAGACACTCCCAACCCAGCCAAGCAATTTCATATGTCTTATAATCAAAGCTAAGAAACATTAGATATTTTAATAGCCTTAGGAATTTAATAGCCTTAGGAATGTCTATAATTACCCATTTTAGCAGCCAAGATGCCTCTCAGCCAGAGACACTCAGTCTTTAATAGCCAGCAAGCTACTTTGAATAGGGTTAAAAACACTTTTAAACCTTTTGGGGTTATTAGGGATAATTAAAAGTGGTTGAAAGCATATAATATCATTTATCAAAGCACTAAAAGCTGTGCTGTAAGAAATGTATCTCAACATGAGCAAATACAATTCAAATATTTTCTTAGTTAATGCATAAAAAACAATCTAAATAACCTAAATATATTGATTTTACATTTAATTTTATATAGCCTCTTTTAGGTAAAACCTGATATAACCTAATATATACATACATATATATTTCTAAGTATGTGTATATATATCCATTTTAACATCATTTATATATAAGCCTATATATGTTAAATAGAAATATATACATAAACAAAAATAAAAATCATATATACATATATGTAATATTTATGTATCACTACACTTGAAGCTAGCCAAAAGGTTCATAATATTATTATTTTAGCACCCTGTGGATAGTCATTTTACCTTCAACCTCTAGTTGAAGACCTAAAAAATACTACTGAAAATTTCTGCACATGTTACAGCAATCATGGGAGGATAGATTCACAAGAAGTTTTCTGTGTGTCAAGTCACTGGCATTGTTTGTAATAATTTTAGGGCTTTTCATTGTTTTAATCAGGAGGAAATTATTATGTGTGGAATACTATTTAATATTAAAAGTTTAAGTTGCCTTACATAATGTTAGATGAGCAAATGTGCTTTCAATATATAATTCATTAACTTGTAGTTAGCTGCAATTTTCCAGAGTTACAAAAAAGAATATTAGGCTGTGTTACCCACACAAAGCATACATATTTATGCTTAAAGAAATTGCTTAATAAATCTAAATCAGATATAAAAGTTAAGATAAGCAGCTTTCACAGAGTTAACTTCCTCTTCCTATTACTGTGTCATTGTTATGGTAAATTTGATCATCCATTTGACTGGACTAGCTCAATAGCTATGTGCATTTGATCATATAAAATGATACTTATGGAAATGAACTCCTAGAAATGGAAACAAGAAGGTTTTTCTTTCCTTTGTTGCTGTTTTTGATTTCTGTACCATTTGTGTTGTTTGTATGTTCATCTGTTTGGGGGAAGATAAAGGGAGAGCACAGAAATTGAGAGACAAAGGGTGAACAAATGCAGCAGTGATACTTCACTAGATCCTTTGTTGAAAATGAACTATATAACTTGTGAGGGGTTTGGGAGGGAAACTGTGGTTAAACAAGTGAAGAGGTGACACTATTCAAAAAGAAATGTACTCATTATCTGACTTATGTAACTGTAACCCCTCTGGCCATCACATTTACAGTAACAATAGCAAAACATAAATAAAAGAAGTACCTCATAGGCAAGCACACGAACTAAAGGGAGAAGAACTTCCCTGAATGTAAGGAACACTGTCTCATGGGGAAAAGGTGATGAGAAAAAGAAGAGACCCCCACCTGTGTAAGCCTTTCTTCTTCTTTTTTTTGCCAGCCATTTTTTTATTTTTAATTTTTATTTTTTTAATTTTAATTAATTTATTTTTATTAATAAGTTTTTTATTGTGAAAATACTGTACAGAGGGGTTACAGTTACATGAGCAAGGTAATGAGTACATTTCTTATCAAGCATTGTTTTTTCCTCCTTTGATCTTCCCCTACCATCCCTTCCCTCCCACCTCCATAACTACAATCCCCCCCCTCCTAAATTGTAAAGTTCGTTTTTCAACATAATTTCTTGTACATCTCATTGTTACAATGGGTCAACCGGTATTCCAATTTAAAGGTCTTGTTTTTTCCCTTCTCCTCCCCAAATTATACCGACATCCAATCCAGTGAAAAACAGGGGTTATACTGAGGGAAGGAACATAAAAAGCAATAAAAAAAAATCACATGGTACAGTATAAATACATTAGAAACACTAGCAAGAAGAAAAAAAACACTTGAGTCCCTATCTTGGGGTTCAATTCGCTTAACTTCATCTTATCTGGCCATATGTCCATAGCTTCTGAACTTTTCTACTTGTCCCAGACATATGCTAGTTATTGCAATTAAGGGAAACCATGGGACCTTTGTTTCTTTGGGCCTGGCTTACTTCACTTAGTATAATTTTTCGAAGTCTTTTCATTTCCTAATAAATAAGGAGATGTCATTCTTTCTAATGGAGGCAAGAATTCCATTATATATATTCCACATTTTCTTGGTCCATTCATCTACTGAGGGGCACCTGGGTTGGTTCCATATCTTAGCTATGGTAAATAATGCTTCTAGCAAGATCAATAGAAAGCCCACAGATTGGGAGAAAATCTTCACTAGCAAGGGTCTCATAACTAAAATATACTTGGAACTCAAAAAATTAAATCCCCCAACAACAACTCCTCAAAGATAAATAAGTGGGCTAAAGACTTAAAGAGAAACTTCTCTGAAGAGGAAATAAGAATAGCCAATAGACACATGAAGAAATACTCAACTTCTCTAGCCATGAAAGAATGCAAATCAAAACAACATTGAGATTCCACCTCAAGGTCTTGTTTTTCCCTTCTCCTCCCCAAATTATACCGACATCCAATCCAGTGAAAAACAGGAATGGCTATAATCAAGAGATCTAATAACAACAGATGCTGGAGGGGATGTGGCTAGAAGGGAACTCTACTGCATTGTCACTGGGAGTGTAAACTTGTTCACCCACTTTGGAAAGCAGTATGGAGGTCCCTCAAAAGACTCCACATAGAGCTCCCATAGCTATGACCCAGCAATCCCACTTTTGGGCATTTATCCAAATGATCACATACAAGACCACACTAAAGCTACCAGCACAACTATGTTTATAGCATTTCTTCTTTTATGACAATATATATGTCAATATGATTCCTATGTGTAGGAATTAAGAATTGACCCAAAGCCAGTCGGTGGCTCACGCCTGTAATCCTAGCTACTCAGGAAGCTGAGATCTGAGGATCGAGGTTCAAAGCCAGCCGGGGCAGCAAAGTCCGTGAGACTCTTCTCTCCAACAAAACCACAAGTGGCGCTGTGGCTCAAGTGGTAGAGCGCTTGCCTTGAGCTGAAGAGCACAAGGACAGCGCCCAAGCCCAGAGTTCAAGACCCACGACCGACCAAAAAAAAAAAAAGAATTGACCCAAAACAAGTCTAGATGCTGGTGGTTTGTGCCTGTAATCTTTACTAATGAACTCTAAAGGATCATTGTTCAAGAATAGCTTGCACAGAAAAGTACCTGAGACTCCCTTCTCATTGTTAGACCTATTGGCATAAACCTGTCATCCCAAGCTGTGTGAGGGGCTGAGAATGAACCTTCTAAAGGGCATTAGGAATGGCATCGTCTTCGTAGCTAAGCCTGTAGAAATGTTTCCTTCATTGTTGTCTCACTGGCTCAGTTTTCATATGAAAATATTTAAAAAGATTAAATATACTTTTCCCATCTTAAAGCATACACAATTTTTATATCATCACTATCCTAATGCTTGTCAGAGATCTACATATTTGAAGGATGGAAGGAAGGATTAAAACAGAAAATGAGGAGTGGATGACTGATTACTCTCATTTTGGAATGTTAGTCGTAGTGGAAGCATTTCAAACTTACCAGAGTAAGAGTGTAGTAACTGCTACAAAACCACTCTAGTTACTTCTTTTTATGCAAGTAATTGTCCACTTAGATGTTCCTAAAATATCTCTAAGGAAAGACCTAATCAATGTATCAACAATTAAAATATAATGGAGTTTGTCCGAAACTCTATACTTCCATTGTTCCTATGGTATCTATGGTGTCTCTATGCATTAATTACTTTGGGACACCAGTACCAGGCTTTGAATTCAGGGTCTTAAGTTCTCACTATGCTTTCTTGCCCATTGCTGGTACTCTACCACTTGAGCCATGCTTCTATGCTAGTTAACTGAAGATAGATAGGCTTGAGAACTTTGGGCCTGAGTTGACTTTGATCCATGATCCTCCAGGTCTCATCCTTCTGAGTAGCTAGGATTATAGGCATTAGCCACCAGAGGCTGACTTCTGTATTACTTTACAATAATTGGACATATATACAAATTGTAAGGTAGATTCATTGTTTTATAAATTCATTTATACTTTTAGAAATAACCATCTAAAAGGTTATGTAGAACACTTTCTTTAGGGAATTTTGTTGCCTCAGTTAAGTAGCATTGGGTTATTAATCATTCTGTGTGTGTGTGTGTGTGTGTGTGTGTGTGTGTGTGTGTACATTACAGTAGCATATAGAAAAACATAGCCAGAAGCAAAGAGCTAATGGTATTTTTTTTCAGACAGCCATGTGACTTTAAAGACTATCATTTTATTGGTGTCCCAAATAATCTGGTTGTTCATTAGATGATATGAGGTATCAGAGGTTCTCATCAAAACTGAAGTAATCATCCTGTTTCTGGGAGTATTACCTGATGCCATAATAATAACTCCTACTGAATATTCTTTAATCAAAGGGAAATATATCAGAGAAGGTTATAGCCACTGCATCCAAAGACACATCTATGTAGAGATAAAAGATCTACCCTGGTAGCATCCTTTAGGACAACACTGAAGAGCAATCTCAGCTCCAAGGCTCACCTTTTATGATGAGACTTCTCTTATAACCACATTGAAGTTTAACTTCCCTCTCTAACACTGGAAGCTACATCTGCTCTATCATAGGTGGCAGATCTGAGGGCACTTCCCAGTCCTGCTGCTATCAATCCTACATTTTAAAATCATTTTCCAGGATATGTGACTTGGCTCTATTCATTAAATAATTAATTGTTGTGGTAAACTGGTAGGAGCATGGATAAACAGATATCTATGTGGCTGAAAATCTGAAGCTATAATATGAAGGAGAAAATAAGAAGACAGGCAGCTTGATACAAATTCGTATGTCTTCATTCTCTCATCTCTTCATTCAAACTATAAATTGTGATAGCAACACACTGTTGGCGGTTAAGCAGCTTAGAGAACTGACTATGGCTATCTATGGTCAGTTATTAGAGCACCAAATTTTTAGAACACCAAAATTGCTTTTATAAGAACAGATGAGACCCTCCTTTGGGACACCAAGAAATTCTGGAAATTCAGAGTATCCAGCTGGAAGGAATGTCTGCTTTCACAGCACTTCCCCCCTCCATCCATCAATTTGGTCTTCATGTGCATTCAGTTCTCTAAGTAGGAAACAGGATAATGAAAGGGTAACCAGTATTAACTCAGAAATTAAAATCAATGTGTTTGAATCATGCCTTTGGGGGTCTATCACCACTTACAACTGTACTGCTATTGTACTATACACACAAAATGTATTAAAACTCAACTTGACAAATAAGTATGGTGAGAGCTTGCTCCCAGCTATGTGTGAGGAGAGTGGTCAGAATGTTATGTTAAGTTGTAGATCTTTCAGAATGAGCTGCAGTTGCTGGGAGCTAACATGGGTGTCATCTTCTCTGAGCAGCTTCAGCCCACTGAGTCATCCAAAAGGGTAAAGGCCCTGCCATTTCAGCCAGAGTCAAAACTACATCACAGATCAGCATGTTTTGTCCAGTCTTGTCTTCTCCCACCTTCATGGTCCTTATTGCTAATAAACAATACTGTTTCAAAGAATCAGAATGATATAAGCCTACATCACACAAATTCATTGATCTTTATTTGTGTGAATGACCATAAACCTCATGTCGATTCCAATAGTTGCATTATTATACATGATAGTCATAAACTAAGTTAATAATGGTCAGAACTTAAACTATTGTATGAAAATGTATTTATAGTTTTATGAGACAAGAAATATATTTGAAGTAAATCTGAAGACTCATTAGAACACTAGATATCTAAAATTTGCATTTTTTGTCAGTCCTGGAGCTTAAACTCAGGGCTGGTCACTGTCCCTGAACTCTTTGGCTAAAGGATACTGCTCTACCATTTGAGCCACAGTACTACTTCCAGTTTTCTGGTGGTTGATTAGAGATAAGATTGTCAAGGATTTTTCTGCCCTTCGTGGCTTTGAACTGTGATCCTCAGATTTCAGCCTCCTGTATAGCTAGGATTACAAGCATGAGCTTTCAGTGCCTGGCAAAAACTTGTAACTTTTTAACTTTAAGGACCATTACCATACCATTAAATAATTCACTCATTAATTCAACTGACCAATATTTACTCAGTACTGTGCTAGACATTGAGAGAATAAAGCTGAAATGATCCTTGTCCCCATGGACTTTATAGTATTATACAAAAGGAAAATATTGAAAATTAATTAAATAGCTAATTACACAATGTAATAATACTCAGGAAAACTATTGAGTACAATAAGAATACATGACAAGGACAAGATGACTAAGTTACTCAATTCAAAGTGACAATATAGGCATACAAGCTGAGATGTAAAAACTGAGCAGGTGTTGGCACAAAATGGATAGTATATAGTGTCACAGTTGTTAATTTGGAATCATCTTTACTTTTTTTAAATCATTCTTTCTACCATCTCACTGAAGAATATACTCTACCGTAAAGGGGAAGCAGTGAAAATGAGAGAGTACTTGGAGATCCAAGCAAAATGGAGAGTACAAACACAAAACAGGAAGTTGGATTGCAGACAATGATGAGAAAAGATAGTTGGGTATGCTCAAGACAAATATCTAGGTAAAATCACGGTATTTTTTTTAACCAGGGCTCTTTGGACATTTTCAGAGATAAAAATGATATTTTAAGAGGAAAAGATCCACAAACTCTTGTTAGAACCTGGATGTGTATTGTGGAATGTTGAGTAACATTCCTATCTTCTTCGCATCTGCTGCCAGTGGAACCACCTCCAGAAAGAAAGGAAGAGAGAGACAGAGAGACAGAGACAGAGACAGAGAATCGCCAAACTGTCAAATTTCCCTTTCTCCATTTAGATCACTATTTTATGTGTAGCATACATGAATCACATCACAATCCTTTTTTTAGTGAGAAAATAGATACTGAACCCTACAATTGTCAATATTTTTATTAATATACTCTTTGATAGAGTTTAAATTTCAAAAAATAAACTCATCATTATAGAGATAATGCTAATTCAATACTTTGATATTCATTAATAATTTTTCTTTATTCTTTGATATTAATACATAATTTTGATCTTTTCTGAGTTGCAATGGGGTCTGAGCCTAGAAAAATCTAGTAAACATGCAAAATTGAGATGCACATACAGACGTAATTTTGACTTTCATAATTTAAAAAGTCATAAAAACCTAGTTTCTGTATTTTAATTTTTAGCAAAAATTTCAAATTTTGTTATAACATATATAATGAACATATAATATATTAAATACATAATATATATAATGAATATAATCATATTTATTTATTTTGAGATACAATCTCTCTATGTAGCACAGGCTGGCCTCAATTTTAAAATACTCCTGCTTTATTGTCTCTAGAATTGAGATTTCATGTGTGAACCACCATGCTTGGCTAAATTTTATGTCAACTCTTTGGTTTATTATTCTCAAATACATCCAAATTATGTGAATATAGGGCTCATAATACCATGGATGCTTTTGCTGAAACTATAGAATGAAAAAATAGATCAAAAGATTATTTTATTATTATAATTCCAGTTACAGAGAGACTCCAAATATGCAATTTTAAGCATTGGACTCCAGAGATTCATACATATGTATGAGTATATATATGAATATATATATATATATATATATATATATATATATATACTGTCAAACCTCTGTAAAGGACTAGAGATTTATGTTACTGTTGATTGTTAAGCTTAAGGGAAAGGAGGAATAGTGGTAGAGATTTCCCACAGATAATTACATAGTTAATTGTAATTTTAATAGCTGATAAATGTGTGAATGATCATTTTATCACATCTTATGAAAATTATGAATCACATTTAACACAAATTTAAGCAATTTAACATGTAATAATAGTGTCAAATACATTATAGTTTAATAGTTGATGACTGATCATTTTATGAGTAATTTTTGAAAACTTAAAAATTATACTTGGTATAAATTAAACAATGCATATTTAACAACATATTGAATTTATCATAGATATTAGCTGTTTATTTTTATATTCAACTTTAATTTTAATGTTATAAAGAAATAACTACAGAGGTGTAGTTCATTTTAAATCTGAAGCTTAATTTACATTAAATATTTAACTTTTATAAACACTATTTGATATATGTTCAACATTTAATAAAAATTTGAAAAGTAAATGGTACAGAATAAAAACCTACAACTAAAAAGGAAATTTTCTACAAAATAAGTTAATTAAGTAACAAACAAAACTGTACCATTAGTTTAAACAATTGATAAAATAACAAGGAAAATTTCCATCTCCTGTTGATACTGGAAATAGCTCTTCAAATCATGACAGTTCATATTAGAAGAGAGAATTGGAATCCTTCATTTCCCAGAGAGGAAGCACAGATGATTTTATAATGATTGTCGCATACAATATATATGTTAATACCTTTGCCAATGTAGAAGGAAAAGCATAGTTGATAAAATTGGGAAATGAAAGCTGGAAGAAAGGATGTATGAAAATAATTAGTAGTTTAATATACTTATCAAGTTGGGAATCAAGAGCTGCTGTCAAATTTCAATATAAGAAATAAAATAAAACATGTGCAATTCACAAAGTGGACCTTGAAAATCAGAAAGAGAAAGAAAGTAATTGCAAGTGAATTGAAACACATATCCCTTTAAATGATGGCAACAACTAAAGAATAGAAGTAGAACCTGTTCTCTAAGTATGGCAGTTATTGCAAGAATAGCAAACATACTTTAAATACCTTTACTTTGGTGAGTGAGACTACAAAACACAGTTTAAAAACTGAGTTCTTGTTTTGTAAATTTGTCACAATGTATTATAAAATTTCTCCATCCTGATTCCTTCTAAAGGTCACTGTTCTTTCCCATTCCACAGTATTTCACTTTTTGAAATTTCCTTAAAGTAAGTATACATATCATTTATCTTTGTTTATTCCTTATTAGCTCTCTAAAGAAACTACACTACTCTTAGGCTGAGTTCTGGTGGCTCACATCCTAGTCACTTAGGAGGCTTGAGACCTGAAGGTCAAGGTTCAAAGACTACTGGAGTAAAAGTTCCATAAGACTCCATCTCCAATTACCAGGCAAAAACCAAGGCTGCAGGAGTCAAGCAAAGAGCAAGGCCCTGAGTTCAGACCCTGGTAATCAGAAACTGCTCTTAGAAAAAACAAGGTGGCTTAATAGGACTTTCCAGTAACTATGATCCACAGAAGCACCAACTTGAACAATCATGCATGCATCAAGCCTCAGCCTCATCATATATGCTCCTTTGTATTATATAATTGGCCTCATTCATCATCTATTCCTCACACCCCATTTCCAAATGGATACTTGAATCATGATACTTTCCTAAATAGACAAGTGCATAATGTCAACTTACTTAATACACCTTAAGTCAAGGTAATTATTTTTTTCAGATTCTTGCTTTTCTCTGCTATTTTCACTAACAACATACATTTGTGGTCCCCAAGCCATTTACTTTGTTACTCAAAGATGGCTATTTTTCCTAATCCTGAAACCTTTTTCTGTGAGACAAATCTAAAATGAAGACTGAGATGTTACCATAGCATTGACCCAAATGGGGATTTTCATTGTCTTTATTCAGGATAATATCAGTGAAATTGTTAGGACATGGCACTCAATGAAGAGGAATGGCAAGTAAAGAAATAAGGTCAGGAAGCATAGGAAATCAAAACAAAAATCATTTTACTAGCTACTAAGAAGGACCCAGTAAAAGTTGTCAGAGTATATAAAGAAGATAATCGGTAAATCCTTTGTTTAAGAGAAAGAAGTCATTGAATAAAATCAGCATTGTCAAATCTAACATTGCTATCCATGTTGCTATTTCATTAACTCTACCATGATTAGCTACATCACAATATGAGGTTTTGTGGATAAGAGAAGAAAGCAAGAAAAAAGATCTGGGTTCTGTAAATAAATGTTACTTCTTTTAAAAAATATATTCAAAGTATATTTTGTATGAGATGGTACTTAAAATTAACACATATTTGGCACCTAATACATGTCAAAAAGATGTATTAATGAATGCCATTTTGATGAGGGGCTAGAAGTACCAATTCCATATTTTTTATAAATTTTTATTTAACCTGTTGAATGCTACTGGGTTTTTCTTCAGTCGATTTCTTGCCTACTTTTACTGGCTAAAGGTCATTGACTATTGTTGTTTTATCGTGTCTTTTCTTGCAGAGTGACATGATGCTGTATTTTGGCACATTTGTTCTCTTAAATCTTCTGGTCAGAATTTTAAGCCAGAATCAATGAAGGAGGCACAGATAAAAGAAAGAACATTAAATTCATGTGGGATTCTTCATTTGAGTAATGGACCAAATTCAATGACTGCAGTATAGTATCATGAAACTGTCATTGAGATTTACAGAGATTGTGAGGATGGCTTATCACCTCTTAAAGTTTGGCCACCAAGCTGAAAAGATTAAACCTCTGCTCTTATAGATGTCATGTAAGATTGCAATCCAATTCAAATTGCTTTTTCTTCTAGCAAGAAATCAGCTAACATGCTGTGTTTCTCTTACATATTCAGTTTTAACTTGGCAAATTTTCAGTTTGTGTGTGCAAGTTTAACCTGGTCAAATATTGGAACAAAGCATTATCTGACATCCTTCAAAGTGTACCTTAATTTTTGCCACAATTCTTCCTTAAAAATCAGTGCCAATGATTCTCCACCACTTTATGTTCAAAATTTAAAACTTTTCAAAGCACAAAGCTTGATCTCTTCCCAGAGAAGAAAGCCACAAATATTATACAAGCTAGATTCTATTGGTGTTATGTTTCTCTTGTATTTTCTTTTCAAATATGCTGCAACCAAAAGATAACGTCTCTTTGAGCCCAAAGTCAATAATAGGAACAGAATAGTGATTCCCTTCATGGACTACATGTTTATTTCCAAAAATAAACAAGTCACAGGCCAGAAGTTATGTTCTATAGTTTGCAGAATGCGTTTTCCTTAAGATGATAAAATACAACCATTGACAACTGACAGCAGCCCTGATTACAGTAAGAAATCTGTTGACTTGCAAACTGCCTACAATTCTCACTACCTTTCTTCCTGAAATGCTGAATGATCTTTGAAGTATTGCTCAGACTATAGCTTATACAATTGGAAGCTAATGCTAGATAGAAGATGGAAGGAAAGATAGTATTTGATTTACCAATTTATTGATATTCTTGCTTACTCATCATCATCACTGATTGTAAATAGCTCTGAAATAAGCCAAACAAAATATTGTAAAAATGAAAAGATTTATTCTTTTCTTTTCTTTGTGAAAATACCCTACAGAGGGGTTACAATTACATGGGCAAGGTAATGAGTACATTTCTTATCAAGCATTGTTCCCTTCTTTGTTTCCCCTTCCCATCCCTTCCCATCTCCCCTCCCACCCTGTATCCCCCTTCCTCACCCCCACCCCCTGGCCAAAGTTGTAAAGTTCGTTTTTTGACATAATGTCTTTTTTTTCCAGAGCTGAGGACCGAACTCAGGGCCTTGCACTCTTCAGGCAGGCACTCTTCCGCTGAGCTAAACCCCCAGCATCCACATAACGTCTTGTACATCTCATTGTTGCAACGGGTCCACCTGTATCCCTATTTAAACAATTTGTTCTTTTCCTTCCCCTCCACAAATTACACCAACATCAAATAAGGTGAAAACAGAGGTTATACCGGGGGGAGGGACATACAAAGCAACAAATAAATCATCTTATAAATATATTAGAAACAATAGCAAGCAAGAAAGAAAAACTTTCGAATCCTTATGTTGGAGTTCATTTCCCTAGCATCAACTTATCTGACCTTTTCTGCTTGTCTCAGACATATACTAGTTATTGCAAATAAGGGAAACCATGGGACCTATGTTTCTTTGGGCC
>NW_012267310.1:6795804-6883917 GCF_000151885.1 Dipodomys ordii | reverse complement strand
GGTAGAGCGCTAGCCTTGAGCTGAAGAGCTGAGGGACAGTGCCCAGGCCCAGAGTTCAGGCCCCACGACCGGACACCCCCAAAAAAATGCTGTATTGTTTTAAGAGTTAACTACATGATATATAAAGACATTTGTAAACCCCCTTCTATTTAATCACTTGAATATAAGATACTAGAAAATATTATGCATTTGTAAAAATAGTTACTTAGCAAATTGTTTTAAGAATACAAAGTTTAGAGTACATGAAGTAGTATTTAAACTAGTCTGTTAAGATTAATTCAACTTATCCTTTTTATTATAAAATTACTTATTCTATCATTCTATCTTCTATCATTCTCCTTCAAGAATCCTTCTCCTGCCATGGGCGGATGGTATACACCTGTTATCCTAGCTACTCAGGAGGCTGAGATCTAAGGATTGCATTTGAAAACCAACCCAGGCAGGAGCGTCTGTGAGACTGTTATCCTCCACCAAAAAACTGGAAGTGGTGCTTTGGCTCAAGTGGAGAGCTGAAGTGACAGCACCCAGGCCCAGAGTTCAAGTCCTACAACTGACCAAACACACACACACACACACACACACACAACCTAAAAACCAAAAACTGACTCTTTTCTCCTCTCAACCAATCTCACCAAGACTTTTTTTTTCCATTTTCACACATGTATGCAAAGTATTTTGACCCTATTCACTTGTTTTCATTCTTTCCTTTTGTCATCCCCCTTCCATTAGTACCCAGACAGAGTTTGTTTTACATTTCTGTTACTCTTCCTTTATTTCATGTATGTTAATTGTTCAAAGAGGTTTAACCTTAATGCCTAAGTATTTTTAATTTATTGTTATTGTAAAAATAATATACAGAAAGGCTAGAGTTATATAAGTCAGGTAAAGAGTACATTTCTTTTTAAACAATTTAACCCCTTCCCTCACTCTCCCAGTTTTTCCCTCCCACACATACCCACAAGTTTTGGAGTTCATTTTCAACAGAGTATCTAGTATTACTGCTGCATTTGTTCATCCTTTGTCTCACCATTTGTCTGTCCCCCTTTATCCTCTCAAAGATAGATAAATAAACAAGACAAAAGGAAAAAAAACATAAACAGCAACAAAGAAAATAAAAATCTCCTTTTCCATTTCCTGGAGTTCATTTTGATAAATATTATTTTATATGATCAGATGCACATAGCTATTGTGCCTTTGTGATCTTTCTTGACAATATCCCCATTTGGTCTTACTCGGTGTGTATGACTAGAGACCTGTACAATTTGTCATGTTCCATTGTATTTTTTTTACCATCCAGTGTGTTTGCTTGTAGATTCATAGGCATATTCTAGTTATAACAAATGGGGGAAGCATGCAACATATGTTTCTTTGAGTCTGACTTACTTTGCTTAATATAATTTTAAGTCTTTCCATTTCCTTACAAATGGTACAATATCATGCTTTCTGATGGATGTGTAGAATTCCATTGTGCATATGTACCATATTTTCTTGAACCATTTGCCCACTGAGGGGCATTTGGGTTGATTCTATATCTTGACTATGGTTGTGTTAGTAGCTTTAGTGTGGCCTTGTTTGTGTTCTATTGGATAAATGCCCAGGAGTGGCATTGCTGGGTCATAGGGAAGCTCTGACCCAGAATCATAACAAATCAAAGAATGTCTGGATAAATGGAATTGCACCAAACTGAAGAGTTTCTGTGTGGAAAAGTATGTAGCAAGATAAATAGAAATCTCACAGAATAGGAGAAGATCTTTACTAGCTCTGCATCACACAAGGACCTCATATCTGAAATATACTTAGAGCTCAAAATATTGGGCACCAAAACACAACAACCCAATCAAAAGATGAGCTAACGACTTAAAGAGATACTTCTCTGAAGAAGAAATAAACTTGACCAATAGACACATGAACATCTCTGGCCATAAAAGAAATACACATCAAAACAAAATTTAGATTCTACCTCACCCTTGTTAGGATGGCCATTATTAAGAAATCTAACTGTAACAAATGCTTGTGGGGATGTGTCCAAAAGGGAACTCTTCTACATTATTGGTGAGAATGTAAACTTGTTTAATTGCTATGGAAAGCAATATGAAGATTCCTCAAAAGAGTAAATATAGTGCATCGCTTTATTGTGAATTAACTCTAAAAGTGATTTAATATATATGTATATCTAGCCTAAAGTGTGTGTGGGGGGGGAGACCTAACAGGATTCACTACTTGCTGTAAATCTATTTGTAAGTGAAATCACCTTGAGAAATTTTGAAATAACAGATACAATAAAACATTTTAAACATTCAAGGAGATATAGAAAAGTCATACGTTCAGTGAAAATAAGACAACATTCAAATAAATATTAGCTACTATTGTTGCTGTACTGATTTTATAACTCATATAATACATGTATCACCTTAAGTCAGGAGTTTGGATTCAAGAAATAAACCCAAATATGACATAAATTTCATGACTCTTCAATTTAAAACATGGAATCTCCTTCTCTTCATTGTGAGATACTTATAAGTGATCACTTCCTTAAAATGTAGAATATAGTGGAACTTAAGTATCATTGCCAAAACTATGTCTTGTAAATCATAGGTTTAGCAGACATGTAAGTGACTGGTCTGACTAGCTTTTATCTTGGATGGCCCATAAGAAAAGCCAGACTCCATGTCACAAGAACATTTGAGCAGCTCTGAGAGGAAACGCTGTCAACAGCCAGGATCAAATTGGCAGCCATTTGAGTGAACCACATTAAAAGAAATGCTTCTAGCCTACTAAGGCTTCATGACTTCAGTCATTCAAAATTTGGTTGCAGTTTTGGGAAGCACAAACATAAAGGCTAAAAATTCATCATGTTTTAGCACTTCAGGTTTGAACAGGAAACCAGTTTAACAAGCATAAAGAGAAAGCTGTGAGTAGGAAGAGAAACTTGATCTTGAGGCAGGCTGGTAAGTTGAAATTTAGTTATTTTCACTTTGAGATACAGTAGCCATTTCAGTTCTAATAATTCGGTGCCTCAAAAAGCATTCTTAAATCAGAAAATCTACAGAAACAGCCATTTATACTTATTTAGAACATTTCTAGCAGGCACATTCACATTGCACTTGCTTGACATTTAATCAGAGTTTTAGATTGGCAAAAATGATAGGTTGAAGTTGCTCACTGTAAGTCATAACACCTCATTTGATAGCTTGCTGAATAATAGATGAAAGTATTATAGCTATTTCAATTCATTCTTTCCATGAGTATCAACTAAAATATGATTGCTAGTACATGCAAAACTATGTAACCTCTGCAATGCTGTCAACTTTATTGCTATTGATTTTTCAAGGTATGGACAGAATAACTACTTATATGTTTATCACTTCTAATGGAAAAAAATAAATAATAATTTAAAATCTTTTTGTTAATTGTGATAATACCATACAGAGAGGTTACAGTTACATGGGCAAGGTAATGAGTATATTTCTTATCAAGCATTGTTGCCTCCTCCTTTGTTTCCCCTTCCCATCTTTTCCCATCTCCCACCCCCCGAATAATTTAAAATCTTAAAGCTATATTCCACATTGAATGGATGGTACATTAAGGGTTTTAATAAGATATTTACATATGTCATTTAAATAAGGAATGATGGAAAATTGAATTTATTGATTCTAATCCTACCTTATATGGAAGCCCAATTCTCCCTTCTTAAAATGGGGAGGTTGGGGAAATCTTTTCATTTCCATGTATGTTGTAAGTCTTCCAAACCTGTAGAGTCACAAAGGCTTACATGTAATCATACTCAAGATACATTTTAATTGGGTTACCAAGAAAGTTATGGCAAGAAAAAAAATCATTGAAAATAAGTCAGAAAAATCCAGTCGTGAAATTGAGTCTATATTTTAATACAGAAGAAATCACAACAAAGATATATAATACTATATATATATTGGTACAATTCTTAGTTCCTATTAATCATATTATATATTTTCTTTTCATTTAAAGAATTAACCAAAGGTACCAAGCTATATAAAGAAAAATATTAGTTGAGGCAAGATTTGTTGGCTATGAAAATAAAGAAGAGTTGAAGAAAGAAGTATACATATAACTCACTCAAGCATTGAGTCTTAACCATCAATACTATTAGAGTACCATTGTGAGGTGGAACGTTAAATCTACCTCATGGTTAATGAACATGCCTAAGTTTATCTTGTTTTCTGACATCTACTAGTGTTTCATTTATGGTTTGGCTTCTCATTACAGACCAACATTGCTGGTTCTGACCAGCAGATTCCAGAGCAACAGATGAAGAGCATGTCCATTCAGTGTTTAATCCTTTATTTCACCCACAGAATGAGAAATGAGTCAGTTAAACAAAAAATCTCCCCCAGTATCCACTTTTATAGGTTCAAGTTGGCCCGGGGCTAGCTTAAGGGAATTATGGGAAAATAAACAAAAGGCCAGGTTCCAAGAAGTAAATAAGAAAAAATCAGGAAGCAGTAAAATAAATACCCTCAAGTACTCATTCTTGTCTTTTGACAGGACTACAACAGAAGTTCTCTCTCTTTCTCTGTCTCTCTCTGTCTCTCTGTCTCTCTTTCTCTCTATCTCTGTCTCTCTGTCTCTCTATCTCTCTGTCTCCCTGTCTCTCTGTCTCTCTCTCTGTCTCTCTGTCTCTATCTCTCTCTCTCACACAACACATACACACACACACAAATGGGGTTTATCACTGATACCATTCAAACACCAGTCATATTAAGTGAAGTAAGTCAGACCCAAGGATATATAGATCCCTTGGCTTCTCTTATTTGCAATAATTAGTATATGTCTAGGATCATCTTATCAGATGAGCAGAAAAGCTCAAAAGATATGTATATATGACCATATAAGATGTACTCCAAAATATGGACATAAGAGGTTTTTCTTTGTTGTTGCTGTTTTTAATGTACTGTGTGATTTTTTTCTTTGTTTCTTTTGTATGTTCTTCCTCCTATGGTATATCCCCTATCATCACTGTATTTGATTTTGGTACCATGTATCATGTATATACATTTATCTGATTTGGGGAGGAGAAGGGGAATAACAAAATGCTGAAACAAAGACACAGGATGACCCATTGCAACAATGATACTCACAAGACACTATGTTGAAAATGAACTTTACAATTTGGGGGTGGGGGAGTGGGGTGTGGGAGGTAGGGGAGGGAAAGGATTGTGGGAGAAAGACAAAGGGAGGGGGTAACAATGCCCGGCAAGTGGTAACAATGCTCAATAAGAAATGTACTCATTACCTTACTCATGTAACTGTAATTCCTCTGTATCTTTACAATAAAAGATATATTTAAAAATAAATAAATAAAATATCAAAAAGACATGTACTCATTACCTTACTAATGTAACTGCAACGTCTCTGTACAACATCTTTACAAGCAAATAAAAGTTAACAAAAATCTGCAGCCAGTCACAGTCTCCACAAAGCTGTCTGTTTCCCATACAACCTGAAGGATAAAATTGTATTAGTAGTATCAATACACGGGTTCTATTGCATATAGTTATTGATGAGCTTATTTTTATTTTGTAAATTTTTATTATATCTTTGCAAATTGTCTCTTAGTCTAGCAAATAGGAATCCAATTTTAGAGTCAGGTGCTGGTAGCTCACATCTGATCTCCTAGATACTCAGGAAACTAAGACCTGGAAAATCTGGGTTCTAAGCCAGCCTGAGCAGAAAAGTATGCAAGAATCCATCTTCCATTAACCAGCAAAATACTGGATTAGAGATATGGCTCAACTAATAGAGTATCATTTGTGAAAAAGAAAGCTGAGCCAGAGCTTGAGGCACTGAGTTCAAGCTCCAGCAACAACTCAAAAAAAGTCTGATTTTGAGTGAGGAACCAGTTTATGTGCTCTTAAAATCTAGTAACTGAGCCAATAAACCAATGGACTTAATCCTATATGATAGTAAATTAACCAATATAATGTACTCCAGTGAAGTCTTTGGGTAAAAGGGCCTTCATCGCTTTGTACATATCGACATTTCATTATTCTTTTTAACTTGTAATTATCTGACAAACATTGTCAGTGAATCTTCTTTGATTTTCTTCTTATTTGCCATCATGCTCCCTACACTGCCCTCCTCCAAATTTACTCTTCCCCATTTGGCAGTGAAGCAAATCTGAAACTTGGAAAGGGTGGCTATTTTCACTTGCTTCAGAATTTTATTGTGAATTACAGTTCCTTCAATTTTGTCATACTTATAGCACCATCAACAATATGTTTTTTGGGATTTTGGTTGCCTTCTTAATATAGTTTACCAAAGACTGGATTGAAAGAAACATTACTATATAAAAGCCTGTACTTTGTGCTATGGATTATTTACATAATTGTAACTGTTTCAAACTTAGTTTTCTTTTCAAGATTCCAAAATTGAATTTGTCTGCATGGTGAGGTTTGTTGTTTGTTTGTTTGTTTTTTAAATGTAATGGAAGTCAATATTAAATGAATGTAATCCAATGTTTTAACTTTTCATTTTCCCACTTCTAATTAATGATAGTTCTTCCTTTACATCTTAGTTACTCAGTGGGCACAGACAGAAGGTTCCAAATTCAGTGCCAGTCTGGGCACAAATGGATGTGATTCTATTCATGTAGTGGTATATCCCTGTTGTGCAACCACTAGGTAGGTAAAGGCAGGAGATCATGGTTGAAGTTCAGCACAGGCAAAGTTAGCATGAGACCCTGTCTGAAAGCTAAACTAAAAGTAAAAGAGCTGAGAGGCATGGCTCAAGTGGCAAGTCGCCTGCCTACGATGTACGGCACCATGATTTCAATCTCCAGTACATTACTTATTATTTATATTGTGTATAAATAACTCTGACTAATATCTAACAAAATCAAAATCTTCTCTCCCCTTGCCTTAGTACATTTCCTTTAGGCAATAAAAATCACAAGATGTTTCAGGTATAATTTGGAACAGAGGTGCCATAGCTTACATTTTAACATAACATTCCCATTGGTCTGAGAGTTATTTTCTTTGTTAATCAGTCTTACTACATGCATTTTTACTGTAACGCATCTCAAACCAATTTCAAAAAAGTGGAAACCAAACTATAGTTATTTTCTACCTTCAGACACAGATGTAAGTTCATTTTACAACTTATTTGTATTTAAAATGTGCTGTATCTTATACTCCCTTTGCTAATAGATGTTTATCATTATATGTATGTAACATGGTCAGTATCTTTTCCTTCCAAGGTCTATTTAACTTAAAACGTCATAATTCGGTTGTAACCGACTGTTTAGTCCCCTTCTAAGGAATTCACATTCCTTAGAAAGCCCACCAGCAAATAAACATCTCGACAAGGTTTTCTCAATACTTAAAGAAGTGTTTAACATGACATGGCTGCCAAAGTAATGATCCAGACACAACACATTTGCATGGGAAAGTCTGTGAAACTCTACTCCAATTTTAGTTATCATAAAAGATCTACAACATGTAGTATACATGTCACGTATTTATTTATATGTAAAATAATCCCAGTCTTCTGATGATACATTAACCTGATATTGATCATAAGCCAAGATGAGAGTGTGTGTGCCCTGGAAAGGATTCCCAAAAGTTGCTTACAGAAGAGGCATGGATTATTCCTCCCGAAAGCCCAAAATGAAGCAATGTGTGAAAGATGACATGAAATCTCATGAGAGTCTAGACAGAAAAAGTAGGGCCTGGAGATCTCGATTTAAGCTCTAGCTCCATCAGGTTTTGCCAGCCAGCCAAAGAGAAAATTAACTGCCAACAAAAGTAATTTAAAGATCTACTAAGTTAAGGCTTTGCAAACTTGTATTAATGTGTCCACTATCTGAACTTTGCTATTTGAAGTCACAGAAAGATTAAACATATCCCCCCAAACACATTGTATTTAAATCACATTAGGACTCATGTGCTGTTAAATATCATAGTTTTGAACTATTCTGCATAGTAATATTGAGAATGTTGCTTAGGAGATAGGGACTGGTGGTTCATGCCTGTAATCCTAGCTGCTCAGTAGATGAGGGTCAAGGATCCTGGGCAGTGAAGTCAGAGACTAACCATCTCCAAAATAGTCAAGAAAAAAATTGGGGTGGAGGCATGGCTCAAGTGGTAAAGTACCAGCTAAGCAAGCAATTCTCTGATTGCTGATATTCATAAAATATCCTTTAGACAATTGGTGAAATTAGATATTTAAAAATACCTATGTTATAGTAGGCACTATAAAAATTGATGAATTGCATGCAATACTGGCCATCTCAGAAACTTCTCTAAGAATAATCAGGGCTTTTTTATTAAGTGGTATTGGGGTTTTAATGCTGGACCTCACATTTGTTAGGTAGGTAGGTACTTTACCATTTGCTGTTTTGGTATAAAAATGCATTGGCCTAAATCTTAGACAACTGAATTGTCTCATATATAAAGAAACAGCTCATTAAAGAAGAATCAAGGAAGAAAACTGGCACTTTCTAGCTATCTACTACGTGTCAGGTGTTTTGTTATTCCTTTCATAGACTCTACTTACTTTAAACTCAGATTACCCAAGAGGCAGAGATTTGATACCTGTTGTTCATTAACATGCCCGTGCTTTACTGCCCCTATAGACCTCCTGGACACCAGCTGATTCTAGGTTCTCTGTATTCCGACCTTATATTCTAAGTACATCTGTGAGCTAGAGCACCTTGTACCCTTTGCACCTGCTACCCACTCTATAGGACTGGAAATTTAGAGACCATGGAGCATCTATTTCCTCTTTGTGGTTCTTTTAGACTCATATTACCTGGTCACTGACCCTGGTGTGAGGGACTTCCAGATACAGCAATGTAGTCATGCCAACTCTTTTGAGACTAATTTTACCACTGAGTTTCAAGGTAGTTTTTTGGGGCACCTGCCTACACCTATGCTCTGAAGCACAGCGTACTCTAAGTACCCATCCATAAAGCACTGTGGTGTTAAAGACTTTTTGCCACTGTCTTTCCCCTGGGTGTTGGTACTGTAAGAGTCTTTCTACCATTAAAATTCCACCAACTAGGGTGGATTCCTGCCAACACCCACACTGTGCACATTCTGGGGAAGCAAGGTTCTCATGAGACCAGCCTGCCTTCTTGTGGTGAAAAGAGAACGTCTGCATTCAGGGTATTTAGTCCCTAGCAGGGAAAAATGAGGCATTCAGGCTTTAAGTGTGTTGCAATTTTAAGAACCAAGATCACTAGCAGGTACCACTTCTTCCTCTCTTGGATGCCCCCCGGGCACCTTTCTGCTATCAATTTCTACTTTCACTACTGTTTCAAGTGTCATTCAGGACAGTAAAATAATACCAGGCCATCTATAGGAGGAAGACGTTTTGACAAGAAAACATCCTGATTGGTCGGTCGTGAGGTCTGAACTCTGGGCCTGGGTGCTGTCCCTCAGCTCTTGAGCTCAAGGCTAGCGCTCTACCACTTGAGCCAAAGCGCCAGTTCTGGCTTTATTTTCTGCTTATGTGGTGCTGAGGAATGGAACCCAGGGCCTCAGGCATGCCAAGCAAGCACTCTACCACTGAGCCACCTCCCAGCCCCGACCTTAAATTTTTACAGAAGTTCTTTGTGTTTAAAAAGATCACTAACTGGGACCCAAAACCTTTTCTGGATATCAGCTTGTCTGGGTGCTCTTGAAACTGAAAAGATCTTGCTCACAGTACTGGAGCACTATGGGTCCTTTTTTCCACTGTACTTACTAAAGTACAAATGCACTGATAAACGTTCTGCCGCCAATATGCTCTTTCATTGGGTTTCCAGAGCTCCTTTCTGCCCAGAAATATCTGATGAGTCTGGGAACTGAAAGTTCTCAAGACATGACCCTGCTGAGTGATGCCAAAATCAAAGTCCTTATGATCACAGGACACCCCTGATTGGGGTCAAGATAGGGTTACAGCCCTTGGCTTTAGTTTCCTGATTTGCAGTGGAACCAAAATCCTTCTGTACAATGACACTATGTCTTTGTGAATCTTTTGATCATTGCCTGAGCTTGCCTTTGTGGTTCCAAATGGCCTTATGACTCTTGCATCAATTGCGTGTTGGAAAACATACAATTCAGAACATCATATTCTTTTTAACCTGTGAAACTAAGTTCCCTTGTCCATCCCATAGAAACCTTTAGCATACCATAGTTTCTTCAGAGAGTGTAGTTTTTTTCAGAGATCTGTACTCCAGGAGAACTCATGTGCATTATTCTGCCAGGAGACTGCAGAGAACAAGCTATTAAAAATTACCCAATCTGACCTGGGGCCTCTTTTCATTGATGTATTTTTATATCTGTGATAGCCCATGGAACTTTCTCAACAATATATTTCTGGTGAAATAAGATTCTGGGTTTCCTGCCCAGCCCTTATTTGTGTACATCCTAGGGAACAACATTCTTCTGGAACCAGCAATGCAGAAAGGAGAGTATTTTCAGTCAAAGCACTGGCATAATACAAAAAAAAACATCCTATTAAGTCCTTCTGTCATGGAGGTAGACCACAAGTTCAACACCTGTGACCCATATTGGCTACCATCTGTCCTTCATGAGTGTGCCCCAAATAATCTTCTTATCAACGCTCTTACTGTTTGCTCAAGTTCCAACAATCTGTCAAGTTGTACAATCTTTTTCCTGGCACAAACACAGTAGTGAATAATCTGTCTGCCACAGCATTGTCTCCTTGTTAGATCTAGACCTCCTATCTAGGAGAGTCTTCTCGTGTGTTTGGAAACAAGAGGACTCTGGCCACCAGCCTGCTTGTGTGATACACAAGTGCAGGATGATTCTTAGAATCTGAACCGGTCTGAGACTTGGGGAATCATTGGCCATTTTGGATCTCAGCTACTCTGCATTCAATTACTACTGGAATTCATTTAGTCACTAGAGGATAAAGATTCAAAGGCAACTCTGGCAATAAAGTCCAGTAGACCCTATTTCCAAAAGAAAGAAAAGGCCAGCTAAAAACTGGGCTGGAGGCATAGCTCAAGTGTTAGAATGTCAGCAGTGAGCAAGAAAGATGAGAAAATGCGAGGCTCTGAGTTCAAGCCTCAGTACTGGCAAAACTGAAAAAGATGCATCTAGTATGTTCCACTCTACTTGTTTCCAGTTGAAGATTTGCATCTGTGGCTTATGGAGTTTTATTAATATAGTGATGTGTTTTAGGACTTATTCCAGTCTTTCTGTATCTCTTGATATAGTTGATATATTTTTGGTATATTATAATTAAATATTTTATATATACATCATATATTATATACTAAGATTATTGTGTTATATCTGAAGTTTTCCTCCATCTATATTCATAAATTAGGTATCTAGTAGAGTGTTTATAATCCCAATAGTATAGGGTAGTGGTTAAAATAACCAGCAAAATATGGAGTTGGAAATGTGGCACAAGTGGTAGAGAGCCATCTTAGCAAGTGTTAGGCTCAGAATTCAAACTCTAGTACCAAAAATAATTTAATATCTATTTTTAAAATTGATAGTCGTTGTGTTATACATATTTTGTATAACAAGCCTCTCATTATATTCTCTATGTTGAAAATTATCAGTAACTAATAAGTTAACCATGTCCATTTTATACTTTTTGTCATCTACAAACAGTGTTTTTAATTCCCTGAAAGCACTTGCAATCAACCACAGGACAGAATACTTATCTATAATGAAGCTAGGTTATCTCTGACACTTGGACATAGGTTTCTGGTAGAATCTTTGAGACACCAGTGGTGTATCTTAGGATTTCTACAACTCTGGTTAAAGAAGTAGGTTTATTAAACTGGAAAGCCATTATCAAGTATAAAAAGAATTAGTTATATTGAATTGATTTATGTGAAAGCTGATTCTGGGTTTTGCTAGGAACATTGCTGGTTCTATAGAAGTCTATTTTTGGAATGTAAGAAATACCTTGTTACCATAAGCTATCTCTAATTCACAACAATTTAGGAGACTATGCTTTGGTAAAATAAAATGAAACATGTATCATTCTCTTCCTGCTTCACCCTTCTAAATTCAAGAGCTCTTATTTAATAGTCTTGTTTTAATGTCATTGTAATTATTTGTATGTGTTTGATAAGAATCTTGGAAAGATTTGCAATAACTAATATATGTCTGAGACAAACAGAAACAATCAGACAAGGTGATGTGAGGTGAAATGAGCCCCAAAATAAGGACTCAAATGGTTTTTCTTTCTTGCTATTGTTTCTATCATATTTATAAGATGATTTCTTTGTTGCTTTGTATGTCCCTCCCCCACAGTATAACCCCTGTTTTCACTACATTTGATGTTGGTATAATTTGTGGAGGGGAAGGGAAAAAACAAATTGTTTAAATAGGGATACAGATGGACCCATTGCAACAATGAGGTGTACAAGACATTATGTCGAAAAATGAACTTTACACCTTTGGCGAGGGCTGGGGGGAGGGATGGGAGGGCAGGGATGGGAAGGGGAAACAAAGGAGGAGGTAACTATGCTTGATAAGAAATGTACTCAGTACCTTGCTCATGTAATTTTAAACCCTCTGTAAGGTATTTTCACAATGAAAAAACTTATTAATTAAAAAAAGTATCTTAACAAGATGTACCTTAAAAAACAGGTTATGTAATCCAAAGAAAACTGGAGTGTCAGAATTGAGAATAGGGTTCATTTAATGTTATATATTTAGACAATTTTAAGGAGCTAAGGTTGACTTTATGGCTGCTATCATTCTAAATCTCTGTTGGTCTAGTACCTACTTAATAAGGGTTCCATATTTGAAAATAAGTCTGCATCTTATCAGGCCAAGAAATCTTGGAAAATTTGGTGTCCTTAAGAAGATAGAATCAAGGCTGGCACCAGTGACTCTGGCCTGTAATCCTAGCTACACAGGAGGCTGAGATCTGAGGATCACAGTTCAAGCTAACCCAGGCAGGAAAGTCCACTCAGACTCTTATCTCAAATAAACTACTCAAAATAAAGTAGGAAGAGGTGCTGTGGCTCACGTGGTAGAGTGATCGCCTTGAGCAAAAAAAAAAAGCTCTGGGACAGTGCCCAGGCTCAGAGTTCAAGACTCGCAAAAAAAGATAGATTCATCCAAAACTATGTAGATAGTAAGGACATAGTGCCCTGAAATATTTTTTTGCTTAAATTTCTAGCCTCAGAAATATATTAAAAAACCAAAGATTCTTTTTAGAAAAACTTCCAGCAAAACCATTTTAGAGGGCAATTCTTTTTCCCCCTAAAACTCAGGACTTGATCACAAAGGTTTCATGTTCACTCAGCTTGCTTGTTTGTGGTTGGCTCTCTACCCTTTGAGACATGCCTCCAGCTCAAAACAATTACCATCCTTATACACCAAAGCTAGTAATGAGGTCAACTCTAATGAGTTCAAAGATTCAAAGTAATTACTCTTTTGATAGTATTGTTAATCAAAAGGTGTGTATGTGATTTCAGACAAAAATTAATGTCTCAATAGAAAACTGAATTTACACCAATAATGATCTGTCCAAAAAAAATTAACCAAGGAAACAATTCCATTTATCATCAAATAAAAACAGATAAAATATGTAGGAATAAAGTTAATCAAAGAAGTGAAAGATTTGTATGTGGAATTTTATGAGATTTTGATGAAAGCTAGGAAAGAAGACAAAAATAACAGAAATGTATCTTGGTTCACTATTAGTCAGAGGAATATACAGATTTAGCAAAATCGCTATCAAATTCCAATGACATTTTTCACAGAAACAGAAAAAAATATTAAACTCATGTAGAACCACTAAGGCCCCTGTAATTGCAAAAATAACATTGACAGATAAATATAGCTGGATGTAAATGGATCAAACTTGTAATCCTAGCTATTGCAGTGTCCAAGATCAAACCTGGGGGAAAGAAATTGACGTGAATCCTTCTCTTATTAACCAGCAAAATACTGAAGGCATAGCTCAAGTGGTAGAGCACCAGCTATGATCAAGAACATAAGGCCCCGAGCTTCAAGCTATGGTACTATCACAAACATCTTTTGAGGTATTATATATTCTGATTAAAACTGCATTACAAACTGATAGTAATCAAAACCATGTGGAAATGGCATAATAAGAACAATGTGTAGATTAATGGAATCAAATAGCAAAGAAGTAAATCAACACATATACAACTAATTTTCAGTAAGCATGCCAAGAATGCAAAGTAGGAAAAGGAACTGGATATCCACATACAAAAGAATGAAATTATTAGACAGTTACCTAACAATATACATAGAAATTAACTCATAATAGATTAAAATTTTAAATATAAGAACTGACTTGCTGTTAAGTGCTGGTAAGAGCATAAAGAAAAGGATGTCATACACACTTAAAGGCAACTAAGACTGAAAAAGACTTGGAGAAAGGAAGCATTTGCACACTGGGTTTAAATGGAAGCTAATGCAGTCATTATGGGCAACAGCACAGAGATTTCTCAAAACTCTAAGAAAAGAAATACCTTATGATCCAGAAACCCCATTACTAGGTAAGTCAAAGAGCCATTTTGACTCTCATGGTTATGGTATAGAAGTGGAGGGTAGAATAGCCATTACCAGAATCTAGGGAGAGTAGGAAGAAAAAACGTGAGAGAAAGTTGGTCAATAGTGTCTAAATTATAATTAACTAGGAACAATATTTCTTTGTTTTGGATAAGTCACTATAATTGGAATTAATTAAAATCTGTTCAGTCTATGTGAAGTAATGAATAAAATGAATAGTATAAAACATACACAATTTCATGTAGAGTCTACTAATTAAATTCTAACTTCCCTGTTTCCTGGTGAAAAACCAAAGTGAATAATCCATTAATAAAGATGTCGTCATTTTTTGGCTTGAACTGTGAAAGGACACTAAAATCACAGATCAATTTTCTATCCCTTGGGCAGTAGAAACATTTTTCATCCTTTGGGTATGTGGTAGTAGTGGAGAGCGAACTCAGAATCTCCACTTTAGTCAGACCCTAGTTTTCTTGCTTACAGTTTGATTTTTCATCTAAGGTCTCATACCATTCTCTGTGACTCCTTTTTCCCTCACACAGTTGCCTCAGACTGTGACCCTCTTATCTCCAGCTCTGAAGTAGCTAGGATTACACATGTATTACCACAGTCAGTCCATGACATTCCTGCTCCAAAATAAAAATGTGCAAGGAATAGTTGATGAAAAGTAAGATATTGTAATCACTCTAGTAGTTACAAAGCGAATTAAATTTTATAAGCATTATTTGTAATAGTTACTAAGTTAATATTTCAATGATTTTAATATTACTTGATAATAAAAATAGTGGTTTACATTTCCTGAAATTCATATTTACTATTTACTTTATTAAACCAGATATCTTTTATTGTGAAGAATCTAAGCATTTTATCCCTGTTACAATTCAAAAATGGAGGTCATCACTTATAAGTGAAATAAAGAAAAAAATGAAAAATCTCTTATTAGTTTGCAATTATGATAGCTCTGGGTTAGTGAATGAGAACAATAACATTCTAAAAGCATTCTTACAGTGAGTCTAGATCTGAAAGGAAATTGCATTGTTATCAGCATGAGTAACTCTCCTTGATGGTACATTTCAACAAAATCTTCCTTAGTATGAATGTTGTACGTTTTAGAATTAATAATATAAAAAGTGTGTTTGAAAATGAAGTGCCAACTAATCTTTTTTCTTTGTAACCTTTCCCATTATTCTTTCCTGTTCTTATCACAGCAGTCTACATATTCAATAGCTATGGCATTTAAAAATATTGTAGCTGATAATTGAATGATAATTTTTCCTAGTTTGTATTTACCTATTTTGACTTCTCGATGAATAGTCTATTCATAATATGAAGAATGTAAAATCCTGGTTGCTAAATGGAGCTATTTTAGTCAGGTTTTTATCTAGGGCCATAAAACTTTAGCTGATTATTACTGTTTCCTACTGTTCATAGCGTTGTGAGTTAAGCCATCTTGTACTATAATTTAAAAAAGGGCAACGCCTAAAATAGTGCTCCATAGGTACAGATACATCTGTTCAATTTAAGGAACTGGAGATTAAGCACTCAGTATCTTAACTGGTTCCTAAAGTGACAAAGCATTCCAAATAAAGAAATCATCCTTATCTGTCCCACAGGACACTGGTGAGACCTCAAAAGCCAAAACTGTTCTATTATACATGGTCAAATCCTCACAACTGCCCTTGTCTTTCCCTCCGCTTGTTAATGCACCAAATTTCAGTCAAGCTTCCTTTCTTAAAGCAGCTAAGCTCTCGTGGTTTCAAAGCATTGTCAACCCCTGAAAGATAGAATGTGGCCACCTTAACCAGCTGGTCCTGACATTTCCCAAGTTACATCCCATTTCTCAATTCCACTTCCTTGCCCGGCTTCCTCTCAAAGCATTATGCTTATTTCTGCTTGCCTTTCTTTGACACTATGAAAAGAAAATCTTTTCTGTTTGATCTTGCTCTGTAGGTTTATAAAACTGGAGTGCTCTCTATATACATTAATCATTTAATAACATTTTTGTGGGGCTGGATGTTGAACCATGCACCTTGTACATGCTAGAGAAGCACTTCTATCACTTGATCTATGCTCTCAGATCTGGTTGTTTGTTTGTTTTTTTTCTTTTGAAATCGGAAGAACTCAGTTACCTTTGCCCAGACTAACCTCAGGTTTTTCAGTCTTCTTGCCTGTATCTCTAAAGTATCTGGGCTTGCATGTTTGCAATCCCACCACCAGTTTTTCAATTCTCTCTCTTTTTAATTAAAGTTCTCTTTAGCTAAGTGTCTGGGTTTTTAATATAGACAACAGCTTATTATTTATTCAGTGCCCTCCACTCAGAGGTTCTGCTCATGACTAGCACTCTACCACATGGGCCACACATCCACTTTTAATTCTTTGCTAGTTAATTGGTGTTAAGTCTCTTGGATTTCCCTGCCAGTGTAGGCTTCAAACCAGGTCTCAGCCTCCAAACTGAGCCCCAAGCCCTGCTATTAGATGACATAACTTAAATATCTGAAAATTCAAAGGACTTAGAGGAGTACATTCATGTACTCCTCCTCTACACCAAATACTTTAAAGAAAACATAATTTGTGACAAAAAGGAAATATTCGCAAAGGGAAAATTGTTATAATCTTTCTCAATGCTATGATACTGCTTTCTTGTTTTCTTGTTTCGTGGGGGGGGTGTGCTGGTCCTGGGACTTGTACTTAGAGCCTAGGTATGTCCTTCAGCTTTATTGCTCAAGGTTAGAACTCTAACATTTGAGCCATTGCTCCAGTTCAGGCTTTTTGGTGATTAATTGGAAGTAGGGATCTCACAGACTTTTCTGTGAACCCTCATCCTCAGATCTCAGCCTCCCAAGTAGCTAGGATTACAGACACAAACCACCAACTCCTGGTTATTTATTTCTTAAGAAAGATCTTCCCATGAAGGGATTAAAATGCCCACCAATACCTTCTTGAAAGATCCTGAAATAAATACTTGTAAAATGGAACTACAAGAAAACTGCTAGGAGGGTCACTGTGAAATGAGATTGTCCTGCCTCCTGGCAACTAGCTGTTTTGTGGGTACATGGGTGGTTAGGAGAAAATAATGAAGAAATGTATAAGTAGAAAATAATGAGAGAGTATATAAGACAAAGTAAATGGACAGTTATCAATCATCTGAAGTATGTCTTCTACAGGTAAGCAATTATAAGAAAGTGTATACTCCAGTTCAACTTTAGCAAGGAAAAGGAACAGTCTATAAAAGTCTGTTTTGTTTTTGTTTTTTTTTACAAGACCATTTGCTTTACATTAAGGGCTTGCAATGCTTGGTGGATAAAAAGAAAAATTATTTTAACCTTTTTGTAACATCTAGGTCAAAATGGTCTACAAGACAGTCCACTTTCCACGGAACAACAGCAAACGTTCTTTAGAAGTTGATGTTGGCATTTACCTACCTTGGATCATGTACTCAGCTCTAATCTAATCACTGTTGACTGAGAAGTTTCAGCAACCATAAGTCTAGTGTCTAGAGAGAGGACAGGCCCAGCCTCAAAGGAACCACTATGTGAGTAGGGGAGAAGGGTAGCTTTCTAGTAACAGCACAAATGCCCACTGAGAAATAAATCCTTGGCAGTTGTCACATGGTAGCTGGATTAATATCCAGCTATTCTCTCTAAGAACACATATGTATAGAAGAGCAACATCAGACAAGGTCAGTGTGTGTCTATGATGGATTGAGATAAAACATGGCCACTCCATAATCATATCTGAGCTCAAACACAAACAAGCACAGTATGAAAGACAAAAACTCTTGCACGAACTTACCCCTCTTATAGTTCCTAAGAATGCCTATCATTTTAACCTTTAGAATTTTCCTTCATTTATCTCGGATAAAAAAAAAATTAAGCAGGGCTGGGAAAGTGGCTCTGTGGTAGAATGCTTGCCTTGCAAGCATGCAGCCCTAGGTTCGATTCCTCAGCACCACATAGGCAGAAAAAGCCAGAAGTGGCGCTGTAGCTCAAGTCTTAGAGCACTAGCCTTGAGCTGAAGAGCTGAGGGACAGTGCCCAGTCCCAGAGTTAAGGCTCCACAATCAAAAAAAAAAAGCAATACAGTCACCAAATTGATTCTGCTCCCTGCAAGTATTCAATTCAGACCAAATATTCTCTTTTTTGAAAAATCACGTGAATGTTCCCAAGTAGAAATCATATTAAAAGTCCCTCTTAACAGTTTCTTATTGCCACAATACAGTTTTGTTTAGTATTCCTTGTTACAGCTAGTAATAAATCTAGGTACATTTCTCTGACTATTAATATCAACACCACTAAACTCTTGAATTTTTGAATTGAAAAAACTATGAGTATATGTTGATGAGAAGAAGCCTAACAGCATAAGGATGATATGATAATTCAGTTTCAGCTTTTTATTTTTTATTTTTTATTGTGAAAATACCATACAGAGGGGTTACAATTACATGAGCAAGGTAATGAGTGCATTTCTTATCAATCATTGTTGCCTCCTCCTTTGTTTCCCCTTCCCATCCCTTCCTGTCTCCCCCCCCATCCGCCCGCACCTCCCCCCACAAAAGTTGTAAAGTTCATTTTTGACATAATATCTTGTACATCTCATTGTTGCAATGGGTCCACCTGTATCCCTATTTAAACAATTTGTTTTTTCCCTTCCCATCCCCAAATTATACCAACATCAAACACAGTGAAAACAGGGGTTATACCATGTAGGGCGGGGGGGGGGGGACATACAAAGCTCTTTTTTTCTTCAAGATCTAATGATATAGCTTCCAAAGCCACCCAGTACTCTCATTACCAGAGACACTTAAATGATGAAACATTGCTTAAGGTTACATCTGAACAAGATTAAGCATTGGTTAGTTTTGTTTTTGTTTTTAGTTTTAGGAAATTCATTTTCAGAAAGCCAGCTATTGTTTTGAAATGTTAAAGGCCATGATAGTAAAAGTAATACACAGGTCAATTTTCCTTACCAGTTCATTTATCAACCCACCTTCCTCTTCTTTTTGTCCCATCTACTAAGAGGCACCTGCTGTCATGCTGCTGTTTTGGGGTATTCTAGGCACTATCCAGCTTGTAAAACACTCATAGACATTAGATTCCCTTTCATCTCTCCTTGCATGTCCTCCTTCAGGGCTCCCTGTAAAGGGAGATGCAAATTTTAGCAGAAAGGTTAATGGCTGTTAATAGCTAAATGTGTTTCCTTTTCAGAAGTGAAATGCTATCAGAGAAAATAACTCCTGGCCTCTTTACAAATGGTTTGAGTTTTAATTATTGTACTTCTGTGTACATGCTTTGCAGGGCATACTCATTTATTCTCTTAGAATCACCATTTCTTTATCTGACAAAAATCTTATTCCATTTAAATAATTCCTGTGAGCCTTTGCTCACATGACCATGGATAGCTGCTAAGTTCACAACGTTGTCCTTGAACTTGAGAAGCTCACATTTGTTTCATTATTGTCTCACAAAAAATGCTGTTCAACTTAAACCACTTATTTGAATGCATTTGACTCCCTTATGATTATTCAGAGTGGACTGATGTGGGGTCTCAATCACATGCAGAAAATCTTTTCACTTCTGCCATATTCCACAGCTAGAGCCAAGTCTCAAGTCTTGTCCAAACCCAAATAGGGAGATTATATATAGCATGAAATAAAAAAGGATCAGAATCCTTGTGGCTATGTTAAGAGCTGACCACCACCGTCCTTTAAAAAGTTCAAAGAGAAAAACTTTTTAAAAATAAAAATAAACCAGGCGCCAGTGGCTCATGCCTGTAATCCTAGCTACTCAGAAGGCTGAAAACTGAGAATCATGGTTCAAAGCCAGGCCAGGCAGGAAAGTCTGTGAGACTCTTATCTCCAATTAACTACCAGCAAACCTGAAGTGGTGCTGTGGCTCAAGTGGTAGAGTGCTCCCCTTGAGCTGAAGAGCTCAGGGACAGTGCCCAGGCCCAAAGTTCAAGCCTGACTTACAGAAACAAAAATAAAAACAAAAATAAAAACAAAATACCTACATCTGTTCCCAGTTTTTACTGAATGAAACATATCACATCTTTAACTTGCATACCATAGTTCTTTTTTGCTTTGTAAGTGGCCTTAGTAAATAGAATTGTATCCTGCCAGAAGAGACATGCACCTAATACATGTAGAGGATGGAGAAAGTATGATGCCAAATTGGTGATATTAACAATAATTCTAAACAATTTCTGCATCTCATGGATGGAAACATTATAAAAATTATCTCATTTAATCCTCACAACTGTATGAAATAGGTAGTACTAATATATGCAGGAAAAATGAGAACATGAGGCCAGATTTGGAAGTTCAGATAGGAATGCCTACTAATATCTGTGCCATATCTGATTAATTATGTAAGTAACCATGCAAACCACATTTGTGAAACTCATACTATAAAATATCCTTAATTAATAATTACTTATGTGGCTATTAAACCACACGGATTTGGCAAGTTGGAAGCAGGAAAAAACAATTCTTAGGCATTCTAGTTTTTAGAATTTTGTCTTTTCATTTGTTGAGAACTTGAAATAATCACCTCAGCTTCCCGGATTCTGTAACGTTTTCTTTAAGTGATATAAGTGTTGCAGATATAGCACAGGAGCAAAGCACCTGCTCAACGTTCATAAAGTCAATCCCCAACACCATAAAATAAAATAAAATAAAATAAGGATCTGTCTATATTTTAAATGAAACTCATTTGAAATCCATACAGAATTTCCCAAAAAGGAATTACCTAACAGCCAGAAATATTTACAAATATGTTTAGTGCATATGTTTATAGAACAAAAAAGTGCTAAAAAATATAGTGCATATTTAGGGAGTGTTTTATTTCTGTACCTACTCAAGTTGTATTCTATTCCTGCAACTCATTACCTGCTAGTGACTTTGCCCTATTTGAGCACAAGTCTCCTCCTCTATAAAACAAAAAATAAATAAATAAGAAGAAATGAAAAAGAACTACTTTACCAACTTGTTTTGGGACTCAATTAAGATAACTTACATAAAGCAATTATGTCTGGTTTGATAGTATTGCTCGTCTTCTCTTCTAATTTAGAAAAAAAGGAACATAAAGAACACTAAAAACACCACCAAATGTATTTTGTCTTCATATAGCAATTCAAGCTTCAAAAGCATAGTCTTAAAATTTTTCATTTGAGTGTTTATAAAAATATAACTCCCCACAATATATGTACGTGCGTGTGGATAAAGCTATTGTGTGAATAAAGAAGTTCCCTTGTTAGCTGAATGAATCTTATAAGTTGGGAGACTTGAATATAAAATGTCTCCCTTGGTGGTTATAAAGGAAAGTCATGTGTACATTTCTGAATGTTCCATTACACACACTTTAATTGCAGTGGTATTTTAATTGCACAGTGATTGCAGTTTTATAAGCAAGACTTATAAAAATAGTCTATGTTATACTATATTGAATGAAGCATTTCAGCATTTAAGAAGATGATATAAATAAGAGTTGTAAACTACATTAAGCTCTTTTTATAAGGTGATTGCTCTCTAATTCCACCTTCACTGCCCATAGGCTGAAAACAGTTGGAGAATGAACACTATAATTGACTAGCATGGGAGATTTTTAACACTCACTTGGAGTGTTGAGGGAAATCAGCTACTGCACATCTTCTGAACTAAGCTAAAATCTCTACCTAGAGCATTCCTATTAAATGTCCATCTTGTCAACCTTGCCTATATTGGTTCTATTCTAATTTCTTAGTGGGATATCCTTGCTCACATAATAAAAAAAAACATGGATATGTTATTATTTTAAGATAGGGATAGTTTCTTTAAGTATTCCTTTGTGATTATTCCTCGCATTAAAAAAACACATGACTGAAAAATTAACTTTTTAGAAATTCTAGGCTCACAATATCAGTTCCTATTCTTTTTTCATAACTTTTCTTATTACTTTTCTCTCCAGTATACAGAAATATATTCAGATATTGATATTATTAGGTAGAACACAGACAGCTTTTTTAAAGACTTGATCACAGAAGCCATTTTTCATCTATGATCCCTCTAAATGAGCAACTGTTATTTATAAGACTAAATATCAGACTCATAACTAATACAATTTTGTTGAAAGATAATATAATTCTAATTTTTGCAATAATTTTGTTTCTAAATATAGAGGCTCAAGTAATTCTTCTTCAAAAGTGCTATTTGGAACAAACATTAGAAATATTTCTTTTTTTTTTTGGGTCCGGTTATGGGGCCTGAACTCTGGGCCTGGGCGCTGTCCCTCAGCTCTTCAGCTCAAGGCTAGCGCTCTACCACTTGAGCCACAGCGACACTTCCGGCTTTTTTCTTTTTGCTTATATGGTGCTGAGGAATTGAACCCAGGGCCTCATGCATGCAAGGCAAGCGCTCTACCACTGAGCCACCTTCCCAGCCCCTAGAAATATTTCTTTTTTATTGTCAAGGTGATGTACAGAGGAGTTTCAGTTACATAAGTAAGGTAATTGGTATATTTCTTGTCAAACTTGTTACCCCTTTCCTTCATTTTTCTCCCGCTTTCCCTCCCCCTCAACCCTCTGTGTTACATTAGACTATTTCGACTCCTAACTTGAGTATTGTTCTTACATTTTGCAAGTCTGAGTTTTCTCCTATCCTGAAATGCCTGTTAAAAAATAATACTGCAAATAAATGAATTTCTATCATTTTTATGATCTATTAGAAGATTCATAATTAATTTTCCTTTAAAGCTCTTTTTAATAATATTCTGTGATTAACACTATAGGCCCCATTTTTTTATCAGGTATTTGAAAAGTATTGGAAAATCCTCTTGCTCCATTTCTTGGGGTTCATTTTGATAAGCGTCATTTTATATGATCATATGCACATAGCCATTGGGCCCTTGTGATCCTCTCCTAAGAATATCCTCCTTTGTTCTTACTGTGTAAATATATGGACTGTTGTTTACTTAATATGTCCAGGTGTAATTATTTGTCTTAACTATCCATTGGATTTACTAATAGATTTATAGGCACATTCTAATTATTACAAATGAGGGAAAACATGCCGCCTGTGTTTCTTTTTGTTGTCCTATTTGCAGTTCTTTTTTACTTTTCTTCTTACCTTTTTTCTTTGGTTTATTCCCAGTTGTTGTTTTGTTGTTGTTGTTTTTTATTTCTGTACTCTCTTTTGTTTTTATTGTATGTTTTTTATTGTAAAAATACTGTACAGAGGGGTTACAGTTACATGAGCAAGGTACATTTCCTGTTGAGCATTGTTGCCTCCTCCTTTGTTTTTCCCCTATATCCCTTCCCTCCCACCTCCACAACTACTTCCCCCCAATGAGATGTACAGACACTATGTTGAAAACAAAGTTTTTCTTTCTTTCTTTCTTTCTTTCTTTTTTTCTTCCTTCCTTCCTTCCTTCCTTTCTTCCTTTCTTTCTTTTTGTGTGTATGTGTGTGTGTCGGGGTCATGGTGCCTTAATTCTGGGCCTGGATACTGTCCCTCAGCTCCTCAGCTCAAGGCTAGGGCTCTTCCACTGCCAGTTTTTTCTGCTTATGTGGTGCTGAGGAATCGAACCCAGGGCCTTAAGTGTGTAAGGGAAGCAGTCTACCACTGATGTAACTGTAGCCTCTCTGTACATCACCTCTGCAATAAAAATTATTTTTTAAAAAGCATTAGAAACTGGAGTTGTGGCTCAAGTGTTAAAAAAGTCCCACTGGGTACCATTTTTAAAATTTTCTTCACATGCTAAATTACCTATAATTATCTGTTTGATTATTTGATAATATTAGAAATAGATGTAAAAGATGGACTGGGCTTCTTCCCTGAAACTATTCAAGAAAAAGTCTTGGAAAAATGAACATGTAAAACTCCAAGTTCATGAAATAAGAAAGAGAACACCAAATAAACATTTCTAATTAATTACAGAAAAATTTGGGCCACATGTATCTAACAGAACTGTTTATAAATTAATGACATACCAAACTGTCCATCCATTCATTTATCTATAATGTTACATAGACCATTGGATAAATGTTAAAAGAATCCACATGATACCAAGAAACACCAGAGGAAAATTGATGAAAGACTAGATACAAAATGCCATCACAAGAGAAAGCAGATTTATTCATTTATTTACTAGTACTAGAGTTGTACTCAAGGCTCACACTTGCTCCACTTGCTTACTTGCTTGTCTGGCACTCTACCACTTGAGCTATACATCAAGTTTGGCCTTTTTCTGGTTATTTTGGAGATGTAGTTTTGAGGAGTTTTCTGCTGGGACTGGCTTCAAACTGCAGTCCTTTGGATCACAGCCTCTTGAGGATCTAGGGTTACAGTCATGAGCCACCGGAACCTGGCTAGAAGCAGAGTTTTCTTATGATCAAGAATAGAATAATGGCAAGTGGAAATAAAGTTTTTATGATGACATCTTGATAGCTGAGGAGTGGTGAGAGAAATATCACATAAGGAATTATTAAAGTTATGGATCCACTTAAGGGATAAGGACTCAAATGTTTTTTTTCTTTCTTGCTATTGTTTCTAACATATTTATAAGATGATTTCTTTGTTGCTTTGTATGTCCCTCTCCCACGGCATAACCCCTGTTTTCACTGTATTTGATGTTGGTATAATTTGTGGAGGGGAAGGGAAAAAACAAATCGTTTAAATAGGGATACAGATGGACCCATTGCAACAATGAGATGTACAAGATATTATGTTGAAAATGAACTTTACAACTTTCGGGGGGGGCGCAGGTGGGAGGGGAGATGGGAAGGGATGAGAAGGGGAAACAAAGGAGGAGGCTACAATGCTTGATAAGAAATGTACTCTTTACCTTATCCATGTAATTGTAACCTCTCTGTACAGTATTTTCACAATAAAAATAAAGAAAAAGAGAAAAACAAAAAGAATAAAAGAGTTAGGCCTTTTATCAACTAGTAGGTGGGAAATACTTTCAGTAGCAAGTATTCTGTAGAGATAGAGTTATTTCTGTAGCTCTTAATCTATGATGCTTGGTTTCTTAACTCACTCTCTGGGTCCTTATCTATCACAATATTTCTGAAAGTTTTTTTGTAGTAAATATGATGGGCATGTAAAATCTCTTTTTGCTTTGCACTTCACTTTAGAGTTTAGAAAGCTAAAGATCCTATTTGCTATCCCTTTGTAGCTACAAATCTGAAAGTTATGTTTCTTCTGCCAATTAGATACAGAAAATAATATTTGTAAGTAGAAAGCCTTATTTCTATTTGTTCTGCTGTCAAGTATCATCATGTTACCTCCCACAAATCCCAGCAAAATACTCAGTGTTAGTTCCTAGCATCCAGAGTCAAGACAAAAGATCTATGAGCCATCTCTTTATACTGGTATTCAACTTTATATGTTGGCCTGGCTCTGGAATCTAGAACTACAGTCACATAATTATGAACAGACTGAAGTTACTATATATTTTACTTTCAACATAGTATTGAGGGTATCAATTCCTTTGGTGGGTCAGTTATGAGTTATGGAAGACTGTCTGCAAGTCTATTTTTTCACATTTTATACTATTATGGCAAATACTACAGTATAAACTCAATCCTCATATTTATTCACTTGGTTTGTTTTCTCAGCTGGTACTCTGCTTCTCTAGTACTTGAACCACACCTTCAACATGGCTTTTTTCTCAGTTATTTTGAAGATAAAATCTTTAAACTATGCTGTCTGGGCTGTCTTCGAATCTTGATCCTCAGATCTCAGCCTCCTGAGTAGCTAGAGATGATAGGCCTTAGTTCCTGAACCTTCTGTGCCTGGCATATTTTTTGAAGAGGTAAACCAATACAAAATTGACACTTCTGTTCATCAACTACAATTCTGAATAAACTTCAGAGATTACACAGTGTTTACTTTCTAAACAAATATATGTATACATATATATATATATATATATATATATGTTTTACTTATTAAAAGTGTTACAAGCATGACTGGGTGCAAGTGGTTCCTGCCTGTAATCCTAGCTACTCAGTAAGCTGAGATGTAAGGATCCCAGTTCAAAGCCAGCCAGGGCAGGAACATCCATGAGACTCTTATCTCTAATAAACCACCAGAAAGCCAGAATGGCACTGTGGCTTAAATGGTAAGCACTAGCCTTGAGCTGAAGAGCTCAGGAACAGCACCCAGGCCCAGAGTTCAAGCCCCACAACTGACCATGAAAATAGTTTCTTTTTTGAAATGTCATAAAATACCAATCTGCTTTTAATTTATTTGAAGATTATTTACCTGTGAAAGATTTTCTTTCTTTTTTTATCAGTTATAATTCATTAGATCATTATGGCTTACATACCTTTCTCTCACTATTTTTATTTTTTTCTCTTGCCACAAGATAAAAATAAGACTATATATATATATATATATATATATATATATATATACACACACACACACATTTAAGACATAGAAAACAAGTACAGAATATTATTGTTAAATATGAGGCTGAATAATAATGTTTTTGTTGAATTTAGAATTAATTCTAGCTGTTTACTATTTAATAACTTTCCTAGTAATTACCATGACTGGAGTTGGTCTAGATTTTGCCAAAGGGAATGTGAAAATACTTCAGAACTTTTGTCTAATTATGTATAGAAGTTTGTGTGAATGCTCTTCTGTTCTCTTTTATTTGAGTGAGCTATAAATTCATTTCTAAATGAGAAAATAAGAAAAGTTTACAATATGTAGGAAAAGGTTTCATGGTGATTTCTAAAATGAACTCAGAGGATGTATTCTCATTCCTTATTGCCATGAATATCAAAGCAAATCATCACTCTAAGAACCAACATATAGAAGAGGAATGCTTTAAAATTGTGAGCATAACAAATAGAAGAAATTTAGTAAAAGTTAACATATACAATTCCTAGTGATGGCAATGTACTTTGAATACATTCATAGATGTGCAGTGTTTTTAAAAAAGAAAAATACAGATAATATACTATCATAAATATACAAGCAAACACTTCAACACATGCATGCATACACACAGCTTCAGCCCCATTGCTGTGAGAAAGTTATGTTATGGAAGACAAGCATTGTTCCTCTATCAAAAATATTATCTTCTCAAACATAAATAACTATCAGTCACAGTACAAATAAGGCAGGTATGAACATGATTAACCAGAAATCACTTAGGCACAAAGTATATGAGAACACACCATTTGTAGAAAAAAAAACAGTGATATCTTACCTTCTGTTTCTCTTTTATCCCAAAAACTAAATATCTACAAATTTTAGGAGGGAGTTGAGTGGCTATATAAAGAAGCACTTCGTCTTTCTAGGTGTGTTTTATAAACGAGAATAAAGCTATACTACTAGGATTGTCTTCATGAAAAAAATCAGCATCAGATAAATATGGTATTTGCCTCTGACTTTAGTTTTCCATGAGCATAACTTATTTCTAACCTGCAAGAAACAATGTTTCTTAGACTTACTTTCCTTAGCTCATATTTTAATTAGAGAAGTTCTTTTTAAATTAAATTTTGATTTTTTTTCCTGGTCAAATATTCTAGAATCTTATATTTATGCTGACACAATCTACAAAGTTATAGAAGAGAAAAACTATGAGAAGATCTGTTGAAGGATTTATGGTAGCATCCAAAACACAGCATAAACTTCACTTGTTATGTGTCATTATCTTTCAATGTTTACACAGTCTTCCCCTGCTAATACTCTCTTTTTGGTTTCCTAAATCTTTTTTTCTTCATTCATTACAATTAACTCCTTCAAAAGTAGCACAATAATCCCTATGAATTACAAAAGTGGCACAATGATCACTACAAATTTCTTTACACTGGGTTCCATTACTGACTCTTCCCGCAAAGAATCCCACCCCCACAGATTTTTTTATTACTGGAGGGAGTTTTAACTCTCTTAAATTAAATTTTTTCAAAGTGTGAAAATTGTCTTTTTTTCCCGAAATATTAACAGCTGTCAGAACATAACCACAAAGCATTATTTTATTTTATTCCAGTCCCTAGGTGCTTTTACCTAAGGGTAGCATACCCCATCCAGAAATTAAAAAGGGCAAAGAATGTAGATACTGAACTAGAATCACAATTTCATGCTTACTATATTTCTTGACTACCCACTGTATTTTGAAAGGCCCTCTAGAGAATCAATTACATAAATCAGGTGAGAAGTCTTTCATAATACCCTCCCTCAAAAAGACTGCAGTCCAATAAGAATTATATGTAATAATATAGTGAATGGTAACAAGATAAATTTTTTAAATGGTATACCAGTGATGTTTTACCATTTTGCTAGTCTGAAGTTGATAAGATCACATTGATTTTCATATTAATTCATTAATTTATATGGTGCTCACATTCTAGTTTCCCTCCCACAACAGGTAGATATCCAAAGGACAAAAACATTTTGTTTCCATTATCTCACCTCCTCAGCACTTAGAAATATCTCCCACATAGAAGATGGAATGAATCTATTGATTGATCACTACAGAGCTACCATATATAAATTTCACTGTGAAATTGAGGTTAGTGGGACTGTTACTCCTCACTTAATTTGCCTTGAAAGGACTTTCTCATAGTTCAGCTTGTAGTTACAAACAACTGTTATAAAAACAAAGCTAAAATTAAAAGCTCTAAATCTCCCATGACAGTTATTTGAATATACATAATAAAAACACAGTTTTATGTGTTGGGAGACATTTTCTGTCAAGAGTTAAATTGCATGTATAAAATATTAAGAACAATGGATACTTGAAATCTGTGTGTGGTGTTGAACAGTGAGGAAAGTTACATTTTTAAAAAATATTTTTATAGTTAGAATGCACTCATTTTTACTCTCTGACTATATCTAAGCACTTTGTTGAGATATTTTCCTAGAGAAATATTTATTTAATTAGCAGAACATTGAAAATATAATTTAATGAACAGAGCAAATATTTATAAAAGAGAAAGTTCATATGTATTTAATGAAACTTTAAATAAAAGTTCACTTAAATCAGGTCAGCAGATGCTTCCTGTGAATCTGCTATATAAAGAGTACTAATAAGCTATATTAATGTGTCAAGACAATGCCATAAATACTAGTAGAATAATATAATGATTATTTAAACTTTAAACTTTGCTATTAACATTTTTTTTCTAAAAAGTGTGATTTGCTCCATCATGTCTTATTTATTTCTACTTTTGTTTCTATGTGCCAGTTCTGGGGCTTGACCCCAGGACCTGGGTACTATTGTTGAGCTTTCTTATTTAAGGCTGGTACTATCCAGATTATTTTCTTGGTAGTTAACAGTGCCTTTCCTCCCAACGCTGGCTTCAAACTGCAAGCCTCAGATTTTTGGCCTCTTGAGTTAGATGCCAGTCACTAGCGTCTAGCTTCAACTTCTACTTTTTAATTACGAAGTAAAATAGCATATATCAGCTTCAAACTTTCTTTACTGTTTGTCTTCATTACTATGTTTAAAGTAATGTCGTCTTAGCATTTTTTTCAGAAGAAATTAACAAAATTATCTCTAAGTAATTGTACAAGTGTTGACATTTAACAAAGCAGTATATAACTACATGCAATGTATCTTGGTCAATGCCACCACTTTCAACATTCTCACCCATCCCTCCAAACCTGCCTTTTCCCTCACTTTTGTTAATTTTGTAGGATCTGCATTGAATTCTTAGTTTCAGTCTCCCCTTTTCTCCTCTTTATGACTCTGTCCTTTTTATGCACCTTTCCCCATGAAGCCCCCCCCCCTTTCAAATACCTGTTTCCTGGTGCTCCTTTTGTTATGTTAGGTGAAGTAAATCAGGTTTAGAGAAACAAAGGCTGCATGTTTTCCTTCATATGTGGGAACTTGAATTAATTTACAAACTAATAATGCATTTACTATGCATTAGTAGTGTGCAAGTCTATACAAATGTATTAATTGAAATGTGATCTATTCAAAGTAGATCTCAAATACTGTAATTCCTTAGAAAGACAAGGTCACAGTTCAGCAAGTAACATCAGAAGAAACTTTGATTTTAAAAATGGAAGGCAAAAATCAGGCAAGTAAGCAAGCTAGTTGAGGGTGACAGTAGAAAAGTAGTTATAAAGTGGCTAAATCAAAATTATAGAACTTTAAAACCTTGGCCTGGCACCAGTGGCTCACACCTCTTATCCTAGCTACTCAGGAGACTGAGATCTGAGGATCATGGTTCAAAGCCAGCCTTGTCAAGAAAGTACATGAGACTCTTATTTCCAGTTAACCAACAGAAATCCGGGAGTGGCACCGTGGCTCAAGTGGTAGAGTGCTAGCCTTGAGCTGAAGAGCTGAGGGACAGCACCCAGGCCCAGAATTCAAGCCCCACAACCAACAACAACAAGAGAAAACCTTTCTTTAAATAAAGCTGCAAACTGTCTTTTGGAAAGAGCTGCTTCCTCCCTCAATTTTCCTAGAATCGGTGAGGATTTGTTTTTTGTTTTTGCTTTTTTGTTCTACTTTTTCCTTTTGTATTTTTTTTGTTTTTGTTTTCATTTGTTTGAGAAAGAAATCAGGAGAAACATTCCATTATCAATAGGCTCAAAAACAAACAAACAAAAAAGTCCACTTGAGATTATACTCAATCAAGGAGTTTTACCTGTACAGTGAAAAATCTTGAAGAAGAAAATAATTGAAAAGACACCAGAAGTTAGATTAACCTCCCATGCTCATGGATTGACAGAATTCGTAACATGAAAATGGCTATGCTACCCAAAGCAAGCTACAGATTCAATGCAAGTCCCATCAAAATGCCAGTGTCAATCTTCACACAAATAGAAATATAATTCTGAAAGGTCATTTGGAAGCACAAACCGTTTAAATAGGGATACAGGTGGACCCATTGCAACAATGAGATGTACAAGTCCTATGTCGAAAACTTTACAACTTTGGTGGGGGGGTAGGGGGAGTAGGGGGAGCGGGGGAGATGGGAAGGGATTGGAAGGGGAAACAAAGGAGGAGGCTACAATGCTTGATAAGAAATGTACTCATTACCTTGCCCATGTAATTGTAACCCCTCTGTACAGTATTTTCACAATAAAAAAATAAAAAACAGACCCATAGGTCAACGGGATAAGAACAACTCTATACTCTATGCAGCAACAGCCACATGATCTTTTGGGGGAAAAAACAAACCTCAAAACACAATTTAGAGGAAAATTCTTTTCCATAAACAATGCTGGAAAAACTGGATATCCTCAAGGAGAACATTGAAACTAGTTCCATATCTCTCAATTTGTACCAATATCAGTTCAAACTAGACCAATGATATTAATGGAAGACCTGAAACTTTCAAAATACTATAGTAAAGAATAAGGAAAACACAAGAACTTAATGTCACAGGTAATAGCTTTCTGCAAATTGCATGAGATTACAAAGATTCTCCATTGCAAAGAAAATGTCATTGGACTGAAAAGTCAGCCATCTGAATGAGAAAAAAATCTTTTCCTGCTAAACATCTAACAAAGGATTAGTAACTAGAATAGAGAAGGACCTCCAAAACCTGAACTCTTAAAGATTTGGCAGTCCAATTAACAAATGGGCAAATGAACTGAATAAACATTTCTTCAAAGTACAAATAGCCAAGAAACACATGGAGAAATCCTCAATATCTTAGTCCGTAAATGAAATGAAAATCAAAATCACAATGAGACTTCCTATCATGCCAATTATAATGGTCCTCAACAAGAACACAAGCAACAAAAAATGTTGGCAAGGGTGCAAGGGAAAAAGGAACACTAATAGGGGGAGTATAAATTAGTGCAACAACTAAGGAAATCAGTATGGAAGTTTCTCAAAGATTGAAAAATAGAACTGCCTTAGCATCTAATAATGCCACTTCAGAGTACCTATCTGAAAGACTGCAAGTCATGATTCAGTAGAGGCACCTGCATACTCATGTCTATTGTAACCTGCTTATAGCTGCAAAGCCATGGAAACACACCAAATGCCCTACAACTGATGAAAGAATAAAGAAAATGTGATATATATATATATATATAATGATATATATAGCATATTATATAGTATACATTTTTCATTTTGTATTATATAAAATAATACAGAAAAACACATACAATGAAATATTATTCCATGATAAGAAAAATGAAATTAATCTCATTTGCACAGAAATGGACATATATGTAATATATGTATCTACATGTAAGATAGATACATTACATGTGTGTAAATCTACCACTACTTGAGGTGATTGGAAGTGGAAAAGAAAAGAAAATGTTAGAGGGTGAACAGTACCTCAATAGATTGTGTCTGTGAAGAAAGATGGCAAAATCATACTCACTGTAAGTTTTAAATACCAGAGGAGAGGCAGGGGATGGGGAAGCAAGGTGGGCAAGCTGATTAAAGCTTTATTCATACATGTGTGAAATGACATGGTCAAACACTTTTGCTGTACTAACATGCCACCAAAAATAAATAACAGTAAGTTAAAACAAGTCTTATCTAGGATGTGAGTATTAGTGAAAGTGGGGAGGGCAAATGGAGTGGGTGAAGGAAGGTGAATATTGTCAAAATACTTGATGTATTGGTGTGAAAACAGGGCAATGAAGCTTGCAGTGATTAGTTTGGGAAGCTGGGGGGATGGATGAGGGAGAATGATGGAGGGGGTGCATCTGATCAAGGTACATTTTATGCAAATAATGGCATGTCAAAATAAAATCACTTTGTACAATGAATTGATGCTAGTAAACATGTGGGAAGGTCTTTGCAAAAATGATGGCACACCTATTTGGCAACATTTTATGCACATTTTACCGATTCCAAATCTGTTGTTGTTTATGAACTTCTTTGCAAGCCATAAAACGTCATGTTATGATAGAGATTTCCTGTGCTTTATAGAAACCTGGCATTGATGCTTCTGAAAGTCGTGACTCCATAGTTTTAAATATTTGATGTTCAAGAATGATTCCTGCTGACTGAATACCTCCTTCTCTCAGAAACTTGGGAAGGAAAAAACTAGAAGAGACAAGCTGAGGGAAGCAATTTGTTCTTGAAGGAGAACAGCTGGTTGAATCAAATTGAACCAATTATTGATTGCATCTTATGTTGAAATACAAATTTCAGCAAAAAGACAATAGTATAATGATTTAATTTTTACACAGTATTCTTACTGAACAGGTAAACAGATGATATGATCAAGCAATACACAAAACAGCAACCCAATGTGGTGGCAGCTTATCATAGTGAAAATTTGCAGTGACCATAGGGCTGAAAGATATTTGAAGGTTATCTTTATAATATAGCAGTAATTAAGTAGGCAGATGTCTTAATTGTTGTGCAACTGGCCTACTTTCCAGAAGCTAAATTTCTTTGCCCATCTGGACATGGTCAATGACCTACTTTTGTAATTCTACCAGTATTGTGTACTAAGTTATAAAAGTTAAATTAATCCAATATATTTGCAATGATGTATAATATATAGCAATTAAGTTTACCTTATGTCCTAAGGCACTAATATACTTTCTCACAAGCAATTTTATGTTGATACCTAAACTTAACCCCACAACATGACAGAAAGACAAGCCTAGCTGTGAATATATGCACACACAAACGCACATATACTTTCATTTTGCTTTTCCTTTCTCATCTTTATATTTTAAGAATAGATTTGAAACTTCTCTTCATTAAGCTATTTACAAATATGGTACAAACTTACTTTTAATCAGTAATTATTCTTGAACCTGAATTAGAGACGTCATTTTTGTCATGTTCATGTGAAAATGTTTACTGTTAGACTTTTGCATTGAAACTGACTTCAAAATGGCCATCTCATTCAGGTTCTATTATTATGCTATAATCATTCTATAAAATGTTTTGGGTGTTTAATAAATAAATTGAACAAAAATATTTATTAAGTATAAAACTTAGGTACTTTGTTATTATGAAAAAATAATATGTGATGCTTATGTATGAAAATACCATAATGAAGTTCACTGAAAGATATTGATGAGTAAGGGATTAGAGAACAAAACTATAGATGAAGTTAATCTGACTTAATTATAATACATACACATTGAAATTGCCATGGTAGAACCCCTTTTTGTGGTTAATATACACTTGAAAACTGGGGAGGTGAAAAATCACAGAAAATTAACATCACTATGTTGTGGAACAGGTACCAAAGAATTGGGGAGGGCCAATAGAGAGTGAATGAGGATCGATATAGTCAAAATATCGTTTATATATGAAACAAAATAGAACAAAGAAACTTGTTGAAATTATTTTAAGAGGGGAGCAAGTACATCAAATAAAGATAGAGTAGGTATGCCTACTCTATGTATGGAAACATAAGTTAGGATACATTGTATGTACATATAGAAATGTCAGAAAGAAATCTCACCTTGTTTTGTAAAACAAATGCATGCTAGTAAAATAGAAAACAAAAAGACAATCTTAAGAATGGATGTGCAAGCCTGGTTCATCTCTGAAATCCTAGCTACTCAGGAGGCTGAAATCTAAGAATCATGGTTCAAAGCCAGCCAGAGCAGAAAAGTCTCTGGTCAACCACCAGAAAACCAGAAGTGGTGCTCTGGCTCAAAGTGGTAGATTCCCGACTTGAGCAAATTGCCCAAGAACTCAGGGACTGTGCCCAAGCCCTGAGTTCAACCCCCACGACTGCCAAAAGTAAAGTGATGTGCAGAAAATCAGAATCTTGAAAGTCTCAAACGGTTTGTCTGCCTTTAATAACAGATCATAACTTCTGAACTAAGTACTATAGGAAAATGTTCAGCAATTTGAATTGTAGTTTGTCAAATAGAGTGGGATGATCTATGGGAACAAAAGTTTGCCAGTTCTCTAAAGATGAGGATGATAAACTACCACAGGCTATTATACTTCATTAGGAAAGGGTAGAAATACTCTCTGTTCATAGTAGTTATTCATGTAGCCATGCTGACAGAGCATCTACCATCTGGAGTATCACTGGTCATGGATAAATTGGGGAAACGGATCCATGCATGTTCATGCATAACCAATTAAAAAGCCAATTTGGTAATGACAAATATTAATTCTACTCACAAATGAGCAGCTAAGTCAAGTTGTTCAGTTCTATTCAACCACAAGAAGACTAGAAAATACAGCCAATTGTATACATCAATAGGAGAAGAACCAGAAATATTTAACAGCACTAATAACCAAAGAACTAATAATATTTGACAATTGGTTTCTTTCATTGGTCACTAAATAGTTGGATAGTCCTTTTCTCATAATACATATCTATATTTTCCCTCCGTGGACATTAGAGATTAACAGTGAGCTCTAGTTTGATGGAATCTGTGACATCAAACAAATAAACCAAAGCACAGAAGTTATTTCCCACCCCAATGTGACCATAAGCAATTTGGGAAACCAATGTAGTATAATTGAAACAGTTCTATTTTTTATGAAAGAAATAATATTTTTATAGAACCTATGTAGAATCATGATTATCAATTCCTTAGATTCTGAATTCTCACCCTACAAGTCACTGAATTTTAAGATTAGTTTTTGCCCTTTCCTTTGAAAACAATGTTATTGTTATTGTAAAGGTGATATACAGAGGGGTGACAGTTACACAAGTCAGGTAAAGAGTACATTTGTTTTTGGACACTGTCATCCCTTCCCTGGTTCTTTCCCAATTTTTCCCTCCCTTTCCCCACCCTGAAGTTGTATAGTTCATGTCAACACAGTGTCTAGTGAGTGTCACTGCTGCATTTCCTTTCTATTTTAACTATCATGTTTGTTGATACTTGAAGTGAGATTTGATACTAAGAACTTCTTTGGATAAGTGCAGCCTTCTCACATGGTCTAATCTATTCAGAAAGTTTTGAAGTCCAAGTATTGTTTCTTGTCCCAGAGAATCAGAAAAAAATATGGCACAAGTTTACTTCTTTATAATATTCAATTTTGTTCCATGTCTAAGCACAGACATACATGTGCACATAATTTAACTTTAAGGAAAAGTTTCAAAAATAGTAAAAAAGACATTTTAATCTTTTTATCCATCTCTTCTAACATTATCATCTGATAGTGCAATATTATGTTTATCAAAGTCATAAAAATACCAATATTAACTAGATTATGAAAGTAAGTCAAATTTTATCAGGATTCACATTAATCTTTCTGCTCTTCTCAGGATTATATTAGTTGTTTTTATCTCCTTAGCTTCATCAAAATTGCATCATTTTGTCTTTCACGATTTTTAACTATTTTAAGAATACTGGTCAAGCATTTGGTAGAATGTGCCTTAAATTGGAATTTTAAGTTTTAAATTTTTTCTCATGATTAGATTGAAGTTTTCCTCTTTTTCTTTTTTCATTTATTCTGGTCCTAAGGTTGGAACTCAAGGCCTGGTCACTGTCCCCAAACTTCTTTTTTCCTCAAAGCTAAGGCTCTACCAGTTGAATCACAGATCTACTTCTGACCTTTTGGGTAGTTTAGTGAAGATAAGAGTCTCACAGACTCTTATAGTGAAGATAAGAGTCTCACAACCCTCAGATCTCAGCCTCCTCAGTAGCTAGCTTTACAAAGTTCAATTATAACCATTTTTGTTATAAAATTAGATATATACTATTATTTTACAAAATTATTTTCTAATTTTCTGTATTATACACAATGGAAATTTTGAGATCTAAATAGCATAAAGGATGAATGCTGAATTATTTCTAATTTAACCCTCAAAATCTGTGCATGTGTTTGTATTGTTTTCCTTGTATTTACTTTTTGTGTATGTACACATTTCATAAACAGATTTATATACTGCTAAATTTTACTTACTGTGAAAATCTTACTACTTCAGCATGTATTCTTTGAAATGACTGATTTATTAAATTCCTGAACACCATTTTGGCACATGTATGAAAACATCAATTTAGTTTTCATCATATATATGAAATATATAAATAACTATATTTAGTTGTGCCTCATACTTTTCTGTTACAAAACTACTACGGCATAATCTATTAAAATACACTTTTTCGGTTTTTCTAGTTAATATAGCACATGAAAGCTAGGTGGGCTGTCATGATAATTTAGAGTCTCATATGTCATGGTTGGTTTATTATTAGTGTTCCTGCATATATGCAATCATGAATGAACAAAGTCCTTGTGCTACCGCATCTTATAGCACATAGAGTGCTCTTACTTACCAGCAAAGCAATTTTATCTTAATTCTAGAAAATCATCAGCCATGAAGATAAATTTTTAAGTTGTCTCCCAAATAATAAATGGTTTTCTGATGATCCTGTTTGTATTTCCAAGCATATGTTGCTAGTATCTATATATTTCCATAGGTTATTTTTCATTTGAAAATTACAACATAGTAGACATGAGAAGGAGCCTCCCAGGTGTCACTTCAGGAAGCCTAATTGGCAGAGGTCACTAGCCACTGCCCTCTGAAATCCATCATGGCACTGGAACAGAGGTCATATTTCCCATGAACTGCTCTTAACCAATGACTGAGTGTGGTGGGGATAGTAAGATAAACTTGTTCTGGGAAACACAAGGCTCTTCTGACAGCCCGTTTTTGCTCAAGGACTTCCCATCAGCTTTGTTGAAATCATCTTAGAACTGCTCCACTTTTCTTTTCTCTACTGTGGTTAGACTTGGATTAGTAGGACAATTCTAGCCTCTTCAGATTCCTTCCCCATTTTTTCTACTTAGGAATTTCCCCCATTAAATCTCTTGCACATCCTATCCTAACCTCACACCTGCTTCTCTGAGGATTGAAACTGACATGCATAAATTTTCTTCCTCATGCGTCTATTCTCCTGACATTATAGAATATTGTTTTCTTTGCTTTCCAATTTCAGATTTTTAATGGCCTAGGATTCTGGATTTTTGTCATATCGCATGTGATTGATCAGGGTAAAATGCATACTATTACAAGGAGTATATTGAAGGTTATGTTGGAAAAAGTTACAAATAAGGGAAGTGAAAGAAGGTATGAATAACTTTATATTTCTACCATTCCACAAATGAGTCCTATCAGGATCAAATGAAGGCCTACTTTCTGTTTCTTGCTTTTCAGTGTAGAGACACACAGCAAGACCAAACTCACTAATATGGTAGCAGAATCTTGTAATAGTAAGGTATAATTGCTTCTTGGCAAAGTAGCTCTCTTGCCTTGGGATACACTAAGACATATAATGAGTGTATAGCCACTCTTCTCAGTAATAGAAAGTAATCCATCCATATAGACGCTGTGTGAAAATACAATCCCTTCTTTAGAAGGTTCCAGAAGCTATAGGTCTCATCCAACTCATTGTCACAGACACTGATAGGAAATCCCAGGATTATATTTGGGCCCCTTTCCAACTTATTGCATATGTCCAAGATACCACTTTTCAGGATAAACAATTTTTATAGAATTATTATCTTTTCATTCTTGAGGTAGTTCACATCAGGTATTCTAATTTGAATTTACTTGAAAATGGAACTATAGTAAAAACACAATTGTTGATGAGTTTATGTAAGCACAAATATCCATGTGTGTTCATTATTTTGCTTATTACTGATACCCTAGCTGGATGCTATTCACAAGCAAATTTCTTGTCTTTTTAATATGTTCTAGAAGAATAAACAATTTATTTAACATTAAATTTACTTTAACAACAAGAATATCATATCATTGCTCTTCTCAGTATATTTTTAAAAGAAAAATCATTCTAAACACATTTCTTAACTTCTTATATATTTTTATTTTTTCTTAGTGGTCTTCTACATTTTAGATTCTCATGATACCTCTTTTTGGGTCCAGTCTGGGGCTGACCTCAAGGCCTGGGTACTGTCCCTGAGATTTTTGGCTCAACACTAGTGTTCTACCCTTTGAGCCACAGCTCCATTTCCAGCTTTTTTGCCAGTCCTGAGGCTTGAACTCAGGGCCTGGGCTCTATCCCCGAGTCTCTCTGTGCTCAAGGTTAGCGCTCTACCACTTGAGCCACATCACCACTTCTGGCTTTTTCTGTTTATGTGGTACTGAGGAATGGAACCCAGGGCTTCATGCATGCTAGGCAAGCACTCTACCACTAAACCACATTCCCAGCTTCTCCACTTCCAGCGCTTTGATAGTTAATTGGAAATATGAATTTCGCAGATTTTCCTCCTCCTGAGTAACTAGGTTTCAGGTTTGAGCCACTGGCCCCTGGCTACTCATTATTTTTAAATAATCACATGATATTTCCTAGTACTGATGTTCTCTCCTGAAGAATTTATGCTGAGCATATAAATTGCTTTCATAGTTGTATTCCACTACTACAGTTTGTACTTTCTTAAATTTAAATTCAAGCTTAAAAATGAAACTTCTCAGCCAGATATACAAAGATATTCATTTTATTTCCTTTCTTTTTCTCTCCAGTCTCATCAGCAGCCAATTTCTATCTCCAAACAGACACTCAGACATTATCCAATCACTTTTCATTCTTAAATTATTCCTTGCTCTTCTGGACCTTCTTATCTAAATTCATGTTTTTTCTTTCTGCCTTGAATATCTTTTTTCTTTTCTGTTTCTGATTGATTCTTACACATCCTCAACAATCAGCTTAGGATTCACCATGACTGTAAAGCTCACTCAACCCCTGCTCCTGTCCAATTCTGGGCTTATTTATTTCCTTTGCAACTGTCTACAATAGCATCCATCATACTGTTGCTGCTGAAGATGACAGCCCCAAAAAGTATTTTCTGAGTTTCCTTGACTCTTCACATTCTCATTATGCATCTCTCTTTTTTTTGTTATCGTAGCAACAAAACTAGTGGTTCATGCCACAAATTTTTTGCACTCAAACAGATGACTAAACACACACACACACACACATACACATATATATATGTGTATGTATATATATACACACATTGATATGTGTGTAAATATCACTGTGTATATATGTGTGTGTATATATACTTATTGATATATTAAAGGATATAGATATAGATGACATGTAGTGATATAGACTTCAATTCCTAGATGTCTAAACAGAAAAATGAATAGTCATCCATTACCATGGGTATTTAAGGTACAATTGCAAGTGTCTGGAAAATTGTGAATCTCTACAAAATTGATCATTAGAATTGCTAACATCATTATTTAGTGAATGTTAGGAATACATTTTTAGTTAGTATAATTAGCCTAAATTACTTAGGACATCAAAGCAGGGTAAAAGGTTTGACTACAAGAAATAAATTACATTTCACTTTTATCTTAAAAATATAATAATAATGCATCTAGTACTGACAATGATCCTGCACACATTTTAGTGAGTAGTTTGAGTCTAATAAATGAAATTTAAATTTTTTACAAGGTTAAATAAGTAAATATCATAAACATTTTCAAAAAACTCAACAATTAATTTATATCTGAATATGATAAACAACAGGACTCATTTGTGGCCTTTGTGTAAATTATGGATGGCTACCTAGAGGATACAAAATAAATGCTATATGAGTTAACAAGGAAATAAAAATTAGAGGTAAAAATACTTAAGAACAATTATACCAAGATGTAGGGCATTGCTAAGAGTTTACATTCAATTTAGTTAAATTGAATATGTTACAGAATGTGCATATCCCTTTTTAGAAAACATACAATGTAACTTCATTTGAGTATTATCATGAATTTGGATATAATTGCAAAAGTATCAGTGGACCCTAGAACAATTCATTTAATCAGACTAAATGTCAGGTTCCTCATTAGTAAGATAAGGAATTTGAGTTTGATGTTCCTTCCAGATTTAACATTCTGAATTTCTGTGACTATGATTTTTTTAACTTAAACAAGATCATTAGAGAGCCTCAGTTCTACAGTTATAAATGGAAATATACATACAAGGAAGGAGATATTCATTAAAAAAACTAAAGGAAACACGCCATTTTTAGGAAAATCATAAATGCTTAATGTGAGATTTTATTTTTCTCATCTTTGTAGCACAAAACAAGAGGTGCTTCTCTTTATTTAACATAATACTTAATAAACACATAAACTTTATCTGCATTTTAGTTAAATTCCTCAAAATTATTCACTTCTGAGAAAAAAAAGCCAGTGAAAAAGTTGATTCTTCAACTGTAGTTTTTCACCAAAAAGAATTTGGAAAGAAGATGCTTCTCTTATACAACAGGGAAATTCTACGGAACATGGGGAAGAGAAACATAACTTCAGATTCTAATTTTCTGCTTAAAAATAAATTATGCAAATGAAAACAAAACAAAGCTTATTTTCATTATTATATAGTCATATGTTTTAAAATCTGAATTTGTACACATTAAACTTTAAGGAGTGGGGAACATCCAGCCCAAGGACTATGTAAGGCCCAAGAAATCATTTGATACATTACAGGATAGACATGTATGTCTCTCACACACTTCTTATAGATTATTTGCAGCTGTGTGCCTCAATTGATCATTTTTATGGTTCATGAATGATATTATAAATATCCACATGATTCTTGGTAGAAAAAAAATCCCTATCCCTAAATCCTAAATGACTCCATCACTACAGAAAATTATAGTTTATAGATGGTAAGAGTTAAAGTACTTGCATAAAGCTATGATGGATGAGGCAAATAAAATTGTTGTGTTACTTGAAACTGTAATAAAGCATAGAATTGCTTACCTACAAGAATATGCTTGTTTATTTTTGTCTATTTGTAACTAAGTATGAGATCTATTTTCAGAAATTCTGAAAACTTACAAAAACATGGAAAAGAGAACCTTAGTGTGTAAAGAGAAGTGAAAAATATTTGAATTCCCTCCATTTCTCCCTTCTCTTATTATAAAGATCTAGAAACAGAGAAAGGACAAATAACCAGACTGAAGATTTCTGTTAACCCTTTGCAGATAAGAAATTTAATCTTAGACTATTGAGTACTCTGTTTCAATCTCTTCACTCCAATGGTTCCAATACTTATGTTTCATTTTCTCTTACAAATTTTGTAATTTCTCTTTTCATTATTACTGGGTAGCAAGATTAACTACCCAAATATGCATGTGTGGTTTCTCAGACCATCCCCAGTTACTTTAGCTGTGCCCAGGATGTCATGATTGCACAGAGCCTTTTGAGTTCTGAAGGCATAGTGGCAAAGGCCAGGTATAAGTTGCCAGAATCCTTTCTTATGTCTTATATCACTTGTTCTGGGTTTCCCATAGTTTAAGATTCATTTCTGACTACTATACAAGATGAAAATAGAGGTTCTCCCCAGGTAGTATGTACTGATGCTGTAATTGTTGGCATCTTGGATTGACTTCATATTCAAAAACTTCCTGCTTTATATTCTCCTGGTAAATATCAGCAAATAAAACATTCCCAAACAGTGACAAGGTAACTCAACTATGAGGTCTGGAATCAGTGATCAGCATAAGGGTTTCTGACTCTATTTATATGATTTCTGCTCTGTCATCAAAGTCCCAGGCTGACACTTGGGTTTGGAATAGTTGTTTAAGAATTCAAGCTCTGTGTTCAAAGCTAGCTTTGGAAGTTCTGTGCCTGTTTCTTATCTGATGAGCAAGGTAATAATAAAGCATTTAAAACACGGAATTATTAAGAGGAAAATATCTACTTTTGAAGATTTTTAGCATTATGTTTTACCTAGAGTAATAATGTTCGATAAAATTTAGCCATGATTATCACTATGATTGTCGTGATTGTTCCTCTACCTATACTGTTTTAGTACTACTGCCTCCTTCCTTCTGAAAAAGTTCATAGGAAATTGTTGCTTCGTGCTCCTATGTAAATAAAGGCTAAATTAATTTTTCAGGCTTTTACAAATCTAGTAGTTCTTACCTGTGAAATGAAGATTGTATCATATAGTTGTTTTTAACCGACAAAGATTAAGAGGGCATGTGTTTGAATATCAGTTGGGTGCTGAAAAATAGGTGCATGGTGGGAGCAGAGAAGACAGCATGGAATTCAGGATCCAGAAATATCCTTTATGAAATAATCTAGTACTTGAATATTTATATATCTGGCAATACCTGGGGAAGTTTTGGAGATGTGACATAGACAACAAACTGCTCAAATGAAACAATAAAATAAGTCATTATCCATGATTCTCATTTCATGTGTAACAACATTCATGATAGCTTGCAGCTGTTTGGGGGTATGGTGTGTGGATTAAAAGCCCAAAGGCCTTTGGAAGTTTGAATCTTCATAGCTAACAAATGATAATATTGCAGTTGCAGTAGGCTGTTTTATATTGTTTTTTAATTATGGTATTATGGGTTCCTCTTATGAAAATACCAACAATGCAGTATTTGGTGGCTTGCAAATGACAGTGAGCATAGCATTTGATTTGCTCCTGTGGTTGCAGAAGAAGCTGAGGGTGTTTTGAAGAGAAAAGGAAAGCCTATTTATATAATAAAATGTAGAAGTGAAATAAAGGAAGAAAAAAAGTGTGTCCAGGTTTCCAGTGCTTTTCTGGATCTGCCCAATATTTAGTCATCTCTAATAGCCTTCTCAGAAATTGGGCTCCCATAAAAGAGGGAAGAAATGTGGGCAAGAATAGAATGTACATCCTACATTAAGAATGAGGGAAGAGACGGGCGTCGGTGGCTCACGCCTGTAATCCAATCCTAGCTACTCAGTAGGCTGAGACATGAGGATCTCGGTTCAAACCCAGCCCAGGCAGGAAAGTCCATGAGACTCTTACCTCCAATAAACCACTAGAAAACCGGAAGTGGGGCTGCAGCTCAAGGGGAAGAGTGCTCACCTTGAGCTGAAGAGTGCAGGGACAGCACCCAAGCCCAGACCACAAAAAAAAAAAAAAAAAAAAGAATGAGGGAAGTGTGTGGGAAGAGTAAACACTGATCAACATGCATTGTATTCATAAACTGCTTTGGCAAATTTGTACAACTACTTCAATATAATTTTAAAAAAAGAAATAGAGCTCCCATGAGATTTTTTTTGTTACCATCAGTGATGACATTAGTGCTCTGCGTATTCAAAACAAAATGATTTCTCTAAAGGATAATTTCTGAAGTCATTTTTATTTTGATATTGATCCTTACTAATTGATTGTTGTACCAGAGCTAAAAAATGAGATCAATGGAAAGGGGAAGGAAAGAAGAATAAGGGAGATTCTATTTCTACTTAGACATTTTTATCACAATTACCACCTCCCCTTATGCAACAGGTAAAGTAGACTGCTCTGTTCTTTGATAGGAGTGGCCTTACTATGTGACCTGTTTTGGATAGCAAAATGTAGTGAATGTAATTAGAGACTTGATTCCTCCTTGCACTCTTGATTCTGACATCACTACATAAGAATTTCTCTGAGCTGCTTTGTAAATTTTTTTTTTTTTGTCGGTCGGGGCTTGAACTCTGGGCCTGGGCGCTGTCCCTCAGCAATTCAGCTCAAGGCGAGCGCTCTACCACTTGAGCTACAGCGCCACTACCGGTTTTCTGGTGGTTTATTGGAGATAGGAGTCTCACGGTCTTTCCTGCCCGGGCTGGCTTTGAACCGCGATCCTCAGATCTCAGTCTCCTGAGTAGCTAGGATTACAGGCGTGAGCCACCAGCGCCCGGCTGCTAAGATTATCTTTGATATATACTAATTATTACAAATAAGGGAGACCATGGGACATATGAATATGATTTTCTACATATATTATATTTGAATTATTTATTTTTAAAACTATCCCACATTATTTTTCAAAACGTTGTTTTCTTCTAATCAGTAATCCTCTGCTCACTTCTTATAACTAGAAAACATTGAGTCTTACAATGCTCATACTTTTCTACTAATTGCCATGATACTATTACAGAACCTTATATGATCAAAAATCGTGTTCCCTAACCACAATTTTAATATTGATACAGCCCTCAATAACCCATTCTCCACTTAATAGTCAAATTCTACTTGAGTCATATCTCCAGTTCTATATATTGCAAATCAGATTATCCTATTTTCCTTAAATTTTCCTTTAATCATTTTCAATTGAACTGGTAATAAAATATAATATCATAAATATAATTCTAGTTCCTTTATCACACTTTTGTTTTTGTTAGACTCAATGTCTCTCTTCATCTTCTAAAACCATTTTCCCTAGGAAACTCTTTTCGCATCTCAGTACTTAGCTTTTTATGTGGTTAATTTCTTTTCACCAGACATTCTTAAATGTCACTACTTTACACAGCCCTTTCTGCACATCACTAAAATAATTAGGTTCATCCTTTTGTGTGTGTGCGTGAGAGAGAGAAAGTGTGTGTGTGTGTGTGTGTGTGTGTGTGTGTGTGTGTGTGTGTGTGTGTGTGTGTATGACAGTCCTGAGGCTTGAACTCAGGTTCTGGATGCTGTCCCTGAGCTTCTTCTTGCTCAATGCTGATTCTTCTTGCTCAATGCTAGTACTCTCCCACTTGAGCCATAACTCCAATTCTGGCTTTTTTTTGGTAGTTTACTGGAGATAAGATTCTCATGGACTTTCTTTCCCAAGCTGGCTTTGATTCACATTCCTCAGATCTCAGCTGTGTGAGTAGCTAGAATTATAGGCATAAGCCATAAGTACCTGGCTATACTTTCCTTTTGTTATATTTTCTTTATTGAACGCTAAAAATCTCATAGCTATATATTAATTTGTGAGATGACTAATATATGTCTCTTTCACACTAAAAACTATATGGCATAGGGATTCAAAAAACACATTACAGAGAAGCAATATTTTATGATCGTTTCTATTCTTCATATGCTCTGTTTTCATTTCATCTCAGTGTTGCTCAGATTAATCTACACTTAACAAGGATTCACATTCCTTTTGATTATCTTCAAAATGTTGTTCAAATGGCTTTCATTGTGACATGTCCATTTATGTGTGCAATACATCTAAATCTATGTCACACCTTTCATCATCCTCCCCTTCTCATACCTATCATCTTCAAAGTATATGCTCATGTATGTAGATTTAATATTATTATTGTATTTACCCACCAACCATTCCTCTCTCCATTGGTTCATTATGCCTCCCATTAGCCCCCACTTCTATCAGACATACTACATTTCAACATCCTGGTATTCATTTTGTAAAATGATCTGCTAATGGTTGGAAGAGATTACATCATAGTAACCTATCCCTGTAAATACCATACTTAAGTCAGTTTTGTCATATATATATGCATTTCCCACTATATGTTTCCAAATATATTTAAATTATAGGTCTAACTGTCACATATGAGAAAAACTAGTAGTCTTTTTTTCTCTCTGGGTTTCACCTACACCACTCAATAGAATATTTAAGGTCCACTCATTTTCCTGTAAATGACATAATATTATTTCCCTGTAAATGGCATAATATTCTTCCAGTTAGACAAACAAAGCTATGATATGTGTATATATTCTGCATATATATGTGTATCTTTCTATACATACATGTGTTTATACATATCTATATCACATTTGCTTAATCCATTCACCAGTTGTAACTTGTCTGCAGTGAATAGCACCTCAATGAACATGTATTTGCAGTGTACTTCATTACATGTGACTTGCAATGTTTTGACTAAATGCCTAAGAATGATATCTCTGGAGTATAGTGTTATTCTATTTTTAGCTTTCGAGTAATCTCCATAATGACTTCCATAGTGGTTGCATTAATTTATATTCCCACTAAAAGTGTATTTTTAGATTTTCTTTCCTGAATCCTCTTCAGCAATTGTTTTTGTTTTTATTCATGAAGATAACCATTTTTACTACAGTGAGATGGAATATCAGGTTTTCTTTGACTTTCATTTTCTTTATGGCCAAGGATATTGAGCATTTTTCATATATTTATTCGTTAGCTGAACATCTTCTAAGAAATAATGTCAGAAGTGTCAGAATTCAGGAAGGCTGGAGAAAATTGACATTTAAATGACAAAGAAAAAAGAAATCTTGGTGACAATTTCTCATTTGTCTTTTGTATTACTGAATGGCTTAAAAGCACAATGACAATCTTTTTGTTGAGCCACTCTAAAGGATGTTTGTATAGAAAACATGCTTGACAGATAGAGGTAGTTTTCTTCTAAGGTAAGCTTTCTTACTGCTAAGAATAAAAATTTAAGGTTTCGGGAATTCAGGATTTCTTTTTTGTTAAAGCAACCAACTGTGTATACAAGTTTTTCCTGGACCTCTTGACACTACCCTATAGGAACCCAGGTCCATGAAAGATAAATAATGATACTCTGTGTAGTGTCATTTCCATTCGTAAAAAAGTCCTTTGACTGTTAGCTAAATGTTTTTTCTCCAGTATTTATGTAGCTGTTTCAAACTAAATTGCCAACTTAAAATAGGTACAACCCACACTTTTGATAAGGTGTTCAAAATAAAGTAACAATCCAGAGAGATTGGATAAAATGCAAGGAAGATTTCAGTAATATTCAGTACAATACACCAACAGAAGAGACAATAACTAAGTGAATTCCACTACTTATATACTCCCGGGTTGTTAGCTGATTGGGAAATAAAATGTCAGCCACAATTCCTCCTTGTGCTTTATTCATCCATTCCTTGATTAATCTCCTGATTTCTAATAGTATATGTTACACTGGTTTTGTATAAATGGAATTATATGATATGTATTTTTGTCTTCAATTCTATTTTCTTTGCTATATTTCATTGGATTAATATATTTATTCTCTCTACTATTTAGGAACACTTTCATAATTTACACTTTTCTGCTAGTATAAGTGATGTTGCTATGAGCCACCTATAAAAGATTCCATTAAATGAGCAAGGGAACACACTGCTATTTGGTTTATACATGGAAGTGGAATTTCTAGCTCCCAGTAAGCACATATTTAGATTTAAGAAATACTGCTCCTTTGTTTTCCATTTCTACTAACAGTCTATGATAGTCATTTTTCCACATTCACATCAACACTTACTATTTTGTGTGCTTTTACTTTTTTATTTTTAAACTAAAATATTTAGTTTTGTATGTCCCTCCCCCACAGTATAACCCCTGTTTTTGTTGTATTTGATGTTGGTATAATCTGGGGAGCGGAAGGGGAAAATAATACAAATTGTTTAAATAGGGATACAGGTGGAACCATTGAACAACGAGATGTTCAAGACACTATGTAGAAAAACGAACTTTACAATTTAGGCAGGGAGGTAAGGGGGTGGGAGGGAATGTAGTTGTGGAGATGGGAGAGAAGGGATGGTAGGGGCAAATCAATGGAGGAGGCAACAATGCTTGTTAAGAAATGCACTCATTACCTTGCTCATGTGATTGTAACCCCTCTGAACAATATATTCACAATAAAAAACTTATTAAAAAGATTTTTATTTTATAATGGAATGCATTTATTATAATGACCACAGTCCAAGTTTTACATTACTTCTTATAACATATGTTGACACTGAAATGTATAACCTAGTCTATTTTAATTTCTACCATTCTGATAACTGTGTAAAATAATCACTATCTTCTTTTTGTTGAGGTACTAAGGTTTGAATTCTGAGCCTCATAATTGTTTAGGCAAGAGTTGTACCATTTAAGCCACATTCCAACCCAGTATTGTGGTAGTACTGGGGTTTGAACTCAGGGTCTCTTTTTTGGTAAGCTGCCACTCTTTTGTTGAATCATACTTCTAGCCCAGAATAATCATTTGCCTTTAAGGGTTTTTTTTGGGAGGGGGTCCGGTCATGGGCCTGAACTCTGGGCCTGGGCACTATCCCTCAGCTCTTCAGCTCAAGGCTAGCACTCTACCACTTGAGCCATAATGCCACTTCCGGCTTTTGTTTCTGGTTATGTGGTGCTGAGGAATCGAACCCAGGCCCTCATTCATGCAAGGCAAGCGCTCTACCACTGAGCCATCTTCCCAGCCCCTCATTTGCCTTTAAGTAAAATGATGTACGTGTTTCTATGAAATAAATGGAGGAGCATCTGGGATTTATTGAATACATACTAAGTTTTGGTCATCATCTTTGAGGCTAAATAAGAAAAGTAAATAAAGAGATAATAGCTTTGAGAAAATCATCCTCGGAAGGGTAATGAGAAGATACCAAGGAAGTCTGCTTAAAAATGGTGCTTAATCTATATATTTTAAATGAGAAGATGTAGCCAGACTACATCTAGGAGAAAGACAACACACTGAATAAGTACCACTTGCAAAAAACACAGAAAGTAGGTAAATGTACATAAAACTGTACATAAAAATGTGCATAAAATATATGTAAATGTACGTAAAACTCAGGATATATAAGGAATGGATCCAAGAATAGTAAATGTTTGTTCACATGCTATGAAACATATTTATGCAGTTTTGTATAAGTATGTATGGTAATACATGAATTATATAAATAGTCATTTTCTTGGTAAATCAAGATAAGTGTAGTAAATTCAAGTTAGCAAGTATGATGTTACCTATAATACAGGTGATATAAATCATTTAAGCTCTCAACCTCAGGTTTCTTGTCAGAACAGGAGACTGATAATTCAGGATTACTGTAGAGCAGAGATTATTTTTGTAAGCACACTGAGTTCTCAGCACATTGGAGCTATCCTATGCTCATCGGGGAGTTAACTGTAGAGGAACATTAAGCACAAAAAACAGATTTTATTCCCAATGAGATTGTAAACTCTCTTAAAACTCAAGTCTTTAAAGGGCAAAAGGGGTAAGTATCCATTAACCTACTCATCTCTTAATATAATCACTAAAAATAGTAAAACTTTCTGGACCAATAATTCCATTTCCCAAATACAGGCTCCCACCATGAGGCCACTGATGATGAGCATTATCTTCAAATATTTAAATAACTAAATTTACCATGCTAAACACTCAGGAACCTTTAGGTCCAGCCACCATACATTTATCTTGGGTCTAAGCACAATATCTAGTATTAACTACCATTTTAATGTCGATGACCTCCTTCTGAACAAAACTTCAAAAGGTGTCTAAACCAGCTTCATCATTCAGAAAGACAGAATAAAGGCACTTTTAGTTTGTTGATATGTGTGTTTGTGTGCTATACCAGAACTTGTACTCCTAAACCTCACACGTAACTTTCAAGGCTGGCACTTTACCACTTAAGCCATGTCTCAAGTCCTGCATTTTGCTGATTAATTGAAGATGGAGGCACAAAATCTTTTCTTCCCAGGGTAACTTTGACATGCAATCTTTCAGGTCTCAGGTCTCCTGAGTAGCTAGGATTACAGACATGAGTCACTAGTACCTAGCCACTGGTTTGCTTTACATAATTAAAAGCATGTCAGGTAATGGCAATGAGTGATGTTTTTAAAGGAAAATGATTATATAGAATATTAAAAAATAAATTTATAAAGCTGGGCACCAGTGGCTCACGTCTGTAATCCTAGCTACTAAGGAGGCTGAGATCTGAGGATCCCACTTCAAAGCCACCCCTGGCAGGAAAGTCTGTGCGATTCTTATCTGCAATTAACCACCAGAAAACCGGAAGTGACGCTGTGGCTCAAGTGGTAGACTGCTCGCCTTGAGCTGAAGAGCTGAGGGACAGGGCTCAGGACGAGTTCAAGCCCCACAACCAACACAAAATAAATAAATATAAATAAATAAATTTATAGCCTATGCATCATTTAGAAGAGTTTAGATATCCTAAAAAAATAAGCTGTAACTTCTCTACAAACTAAAGTCATAAAAATCATTCCATAGGTTTTTACCTGACTGTTAATGCCGCTGGAAAAAACCATAACTAATGGAAATAAACTTGTAGTATTGCTATATTCTAAGATTTTATTTTTATTAGAAACCATAATTGACACAGGGTTTCATAACCAATTCAACTTTAAACTGTTGAAGTTTCAGCTTGAAGCTATCTGGGGAAGGCATAGTAGAGTAGAAAGCAAATATCAGTCATGACTTTTTAAAACTGAATTTTAAGACAGGGGCTGGTGGTCCAAATCTGTAATCCTAGCTACTCAGGAGGCTAAGATTTTAGGATTGTGGTTCAAAGCGAGCCCACCAAGAAAGTCCTTGAAACTCTTTTTTTGTATTTTATTTATTATTTTATTTTATTTTATATTTTTATTGTGAGAATACCGTACAGAGGAGTTACAATTACATGGGCAAGATATGAGTACATCTCCAATTGGGCACCAAAAAAGCCTGAAAGTGGAGCTGTGCCTCAAGTGGTAGAGCACTAGTCTTGAGCACAAAACCTTAGGGACAGTCCCAGGTCTTGAGTTCAAGCCTCAGAACAGGCACAGACACAAATACACACACAGACACACAGACACACACACACACACACACACACACACACACACACACACACAAACCCTGCATTTTACGTTGAATTACAGTTGCCTCTTATAGAAGCATTTTTATGTTTTTTTTATTTGTTTGATTTGGTTCATATCAAACACAAAACTTGATCCTAGAAATTTGCTGTGGCACATTGACTTAGAAGTACCGTATTTAGCTAGGTGCTGCTAAATCCTACCTGAATCCTAGCTACTCAGGAGGCCTAGTAACCAGAAATAGATCTGTGGTAGGGAGCTTGTCTTGAGCAAAAAAAGCTCAGGGACAGTGCCCAATATCTGAGTTCAAGCCCCAGGACCAGCCTCCCAAAACCAAAACATAACATTGTTTTTTCTAGAATAGGGGCAAACATTATATTCCTTTATAGTTGATGGTTCTTAATAAACAAGGAGAGAAATTGAAGTATAAGCACATTGTATCAGAATACTTCACTATGTATGGTGTGAAACATAGTTTTTATTTTTTTCTTGCAATCCTGAGGATGGAACCTTAGTATTTGTATATGCTAGACAAGCATTCTACCACTGTGATGACATCGTTAGCCCTTGAAATGTAAATATGAATCCTAGATAGTAATTTTATGACTGAACAACTCATTGTACCTCTTCATGTTGGGTTTTTTTCTGGGGCTAATAAAAATACCTTCTTCCTTCCTTAGGATGAGTTGGTGAGGGAATAACTGTAAGTTATACGTGTCATTATAATAAATTGGATTTTGTACTCCTGGGGTCAACACTGTGTGTGTAGGAAGAGAGACAGACAGACAGACAGACAGATAGATAGAAGGGGAGAGAGAGGGAATTGTGCAGAAGCAAAGATTAAACAGCAAGGCTGTATCTCAGTGAAAGCCTCAGCTGACTCAGAGGCCTTCTGTAAGTGAGATGAATTTTCAAAGGATTCCTGAGTTGGGAATAAGAATGTCTTCTGCTGGGCACCAGTGACTCACTGCTGTAACCCTAGCTACTTGGGAAATTGAAATCTAAGAATTGTGGTATAAGCCAGCCGGGGGCAGGGGGGGGGGAGAGGTGGAAAGTCCATGATACTTTCTCTCCATATAAACATCAAAATGCCAGACTTAGATCTGTGGCTCAAGTGGTAGAGCACTAAGACACCACAAAAAGGAAGAATCCATCTTTAGAACTATATGAATGATCCCCTGTTAGAGATGGACTATTTGGATTGGAGAAATAACCTTGTCTTGTGCTTTTTTTTCTTCACCCGAGGTGATTATGAAAGAAGGCTTGACAATTTGAGAGTTGCCAATCATTTCTGACAGAAGTTCTGGGCTGGAAACCAGTATCCATAAAACCAACACAAATGTTTAATATGTATTATCATGCGAAAGGTCATTGTTCACCTGTAAAGAGATCTTAGATGTTGTTCGATTCTGGGATTAGGGGTGTGGCTCAAAAGTTTCTGCCTAGAAATGTAAAGTCCTCAGATCAAACCCCAGGCATATGCAATTTCATCTAGACATTTTATTCCCTTGTAGCTTAGATAAGAGATGTGCACCCCTACGCCCAGCTATTGATTGAAAAGGAGAACTTGTATGCCAAGGCTGCTTCCAACTGTAATCCCCTGATGTCTACCTCACAAGTAGCAAGGTCTACAAGTTTGAGACACTGTGCTAAATTGCACTGGTTACTTTTGAGATCAGGTTTCACATGTTGCCCAGGCCTTCACTTAGATTCCAATCCTAGTTTTCTTTTTTTTTCTTTTGGTAAAACCTTTATTTTTTCCAATCCTATTTTATGTTTCCCATCATAACAGGGATGACAGGCCCATACTACCATGCCCAGCTTCCTCTGTTGAGGTGGAAACTCGACTTTTCAGCCTGGACTAGGCTGACTTGGAACTGCAATCCTCCCAGCCACTGCTACTCACATGGCTAAAATGACAGGGAATTGCCCTAGCATTCAGCTATTATTTCAGAAAGAGTATAATAAACTTTTCCACTCAGGATAGCCTCAATCAGGAGTCTCACAATTTCAGCTCCTCAAGTAGCTAGGATTATAGGCATGAGGCACCAGCACCAGAGCACCAGCTGAAAGATTTTTCGAAGGAGAGTTTCTCTGGTTTGAGGATTCTAGCTTTGTATTGCTGTTTGTGTGATATGTTCAAGGGCTTAATCTGTCAAGGTTACTCTCTGCTGACAATTGAGGAAACTCAACCTGAAGAATTCACTGCCAAACAAAGCCAAGGGGGTTGTAGCAACAAAGCTGAACATGCTATATTATCACTATGCAGCCTCCAGTGTACCTACAAGCTCTTATACAGAGAAATCAACATTAAATAACATCACAGGAGCAGTGATGGAGCTTGGAACAGGACAGAGGTGTCATAAAGAGACAGAAAAACACTATTATACTACTTTGGCATCATCGGAACAATCATAAGATAAATAACTGATTAAGATGGTCCTGATGTTGAAGAAAACAGATATTGGAAAGGAGAGGAGGGAAAGCAGACCTACATTTAGTGAAACTTTCTTAAGTTTTTTAGATAGCCAGGCAGTTTTCTCTATGATTTAAAATTTGGTGCTCCCCAAAGGGCCAATTTTCAATTACATAAGGACCTTGTGCCAGAATGAAATTCAATGCATTGCTTCCTTCATTGGAAAGATCTTCCTGTGAAAAACAAAAAAGGTAGCTGAATCAAATAACTGATTAAATAGTGTGCTTAGTGGTACAAGTGATTTACATTCAGACATAAGCTCCTTAGCTCATTGCAGCCTGGTCAGGCAGCCAATATGTGAACTTGATGTAGTATATTTTTGCATCTATCATTTAATTTAATCCTCAAATCAACATAATGAGAAATAATTACTAACCCCATTTCTCAAGGCATTGAAATTTGGTGAGTTAGTGTAATTCACTCAAGTTGCTGCAGTTAATAAGTGTTGATTGAGGATTTTCAATGCAGACAGACTTCAGTGCCCTCGTCTTTAATTACTGTGCTTTACTGACATTCAGGATATAAATGGGCTTTAGAATCTTTTACACAATAATTTTTAATTAAGTATCATGTATATTCCAACTTATAAAATAGATAAAAGTGGTTGGGTTTGGTTTAATGTGAAAAAGTGAGGAATTGGACATTTTAACTATGGAGATTCCATATGCCTTTTCCTGGTTCTCTGGCCATAGCATGAACCCTTAGAACTAGATTATCCTTAGGACTGGCAGTTTTATTTTAATTCATCTGATCCCATAACTGCTGTGGATTAAATATATTCTGCAAATTTCATGTGTTGGGATCTTAACCATCAATGCGCACTTAGGTCTTTAGGGCTCTGCCCCAATTAATTAATGACCAATTAATGTCATTATTACAAAAATGAGTGAATTATAAATGTATGCTCAGCCATCGTTTGCTTATTCTCACTATGTGCTGTTAAAACAAGTGCTTAAAAACTGCTTTGGTTACTTACTTTGGGCCTACAAATTAATTAGAAACACTATGAAAGCTTCACATCCCTGTCTCAAATTTACCACTGTCTTCCTTTACTCTGAATTTGCCTCTCTTGCAAACACTTTGGGATACAGAAAAGACAAGACTGATCAGTAATGTCTTTAGACCAGAGGATTTAAACTACCCCCAAGGAGAGAAACAGCAGTGTCTCACAGGACAGGCCAACCGCACAGTAAGGACAAATACCTAAAGGAGGAGGCTGGATTTTGGAGCAAGAGGAATCATCTTATTGAAACAGGATTGCTTCCCCCAAGTGATGATAGCTACACCAACTCCTCTAGAACCTCTGCAGAAGCAGAAGTGAGGTAATAATAACCGGACCACACTACAGAGATTGTTTGATATTTCTTGTCTCCTGACTCAATTCTTTATGCTTAAACCTCTTATATGTATCACCAGTATGGGGTACAATGCTTACTTTGCTCCTTTCTAAGATATGATAATGCCACATGATCAGTCTCCTTCCTCTGCTCTTTACCATTATCTGTCTCTTTATTTGGTATATAGATACAAGTGGCCAGACCTGACATGTTGAATTCCCTAGAGTTGGGCCTCTGTCCAAGAACTCTGGTTACATGTTCTTTTTTCTTTTTTGGGGGGGAGAGGGGGGTCCGGTCGTGGGGCCTGAACTCTGGGCCTGGGCACTGTCCCTCAGCACTTCACTCCAGGGTAGCGCTCTACCACTTGAGCCTCAGCGCCACTTCTGGCTTTTTTCTTTTTGCTTATGTGGTACTGAGGAATTGAACCCAGGGCCTCATGCATGCAAGGCAAGTGCTCTACCACCGAGCCACCTTCCCAGCCCCTGTTACATGTTCTTTGGCATGTCATAGCACAGAAAATATTCCCTCACCAGATGCAGCCGATTGAGCTTAGATTTCTCACCTCCTAGAACTGAGTCATATCTACTTCTATTGTTTATAAATTACTTAAAATTTGGTATAAATGGACATATATGTTTATACATATATAAATATATCAGAGTACATTAGATATAATTTCATCTTGTGAATGAAAACTATAGAAATGGAAAATATAGAGAACAAGAAAGTGACAACTACTCAAAATTCAGGGGGAACATTCATAGAATCATCCCAAATTGTACCTAGGAAAATCTTAAACCTTACACAATATCTCCATTAAAATCTCTCTTTACCATGTTTCTACTAGTAGATAATTCAGTGGGAAAACTTATATGGAATGAAAGAAGCTGTCAGTTGTTTTGGCTAAGCAGAGAACATTAATTCCATTTCAACAAATTTTGTAACATGTGTAAAGTATATTAATGTTTCTGCCATTTTATTCTGAACACCTTGTTAGGATCAGTTGTCTTTGTTTTTAAGTGTCAATATGTGGATTTTTTCACTGAGATAAACATTTCTTAAGATCAAGAGGGACAAAGTTTGAATTGCATTTGTGAACACTAATGCTTGTATATTGAAGTTTTTGCATAGCTAAGGTTTTTACATTGTATTAAATGATGAACAAATCTGTTAGTTTTTCATTTCTTCCAAGGAAAAGACAGGGAAAAAATAGAGAGCTAACAAGGAGAATTTGCAACATAAAATGTGCTATATGAGAATTGTCATATAAACCAAATAAAACAGTGACAGGTCATAATTTTATTTTAAGTCAATAACTAAATACTACATGTATCGCTATCAACTAAAAGAGCATATTCTTGCAATATGCTTCCATTACTAAAATTCTAACTGATAAAAGTTCAAAAATATTATTCAAATAAATAGCACTGATGATGCAGTTCAAAATTAAGAGCAAATGCATTATTAAGTATCAGAGCATTTGCTAGTCCCACTAACATTCTGCTGGGTAGTTCTTACTGGCGCTTGTTATTCCATCATTTACACCCCACTCAAACCTAACTGCTTGCGGATTCGAAAACAAACAAAACTGTTTAAGTCTTGGGTGCCTGCTGAACTGTTCTTTTTCTCTGGGAAACACATTCCACTTTTAATACAGTAATCAATGTTCCCTGCTGTAACAAAACAAAACAAGAATTTCCCGCACAATCTCACATTACCACATAAAGATTTACTGTATTTCATAAAATCTAAGTTGCCATATATTGTAAAATGTATCATTTTGAATGATGCTAAGGGAGAAAATAAAGTATTCCAATCAAACTGTAGCGTAGTGCTTCATTCTCATGCTTATTTTCAGATATATCTTGATTGCAGAGAAGTTAACATGCAGGCCAGTGAAGAGCACCTGATAATACATGTGATAATATGTATATATGTATATACATATACATGTCTGTATATGTATATACATAGATATTTGTGTGTATATGTATATATATATGTATATATGAATGAATGAGTGAATGAATGAAGATCACAAAATTGTACTGTGTTGTCACCAGGCTGTGATAAAGGCATCCAAGCTCTCTTTCCATCTTGAGGCTCCACTGTGTCCTAGGGACTTTTTCAGCGTTCTCCACAGGATCCTTTCCATTTGAACTGTCAGTAAACCAAGAAAAACAAAGCTCATAGAGAGTGGCAATGGTTGTTTCAACAGTGAGTCATATGTTTGGAATAGAATTGTTGTCAGAAATGCTAAAATTATGTGGGCACAGGTGGCTCACCCCTGTAATCCTAGCTACTCAGGAGTCTGAGATCTGAGGACCGCGGTTCAAAGCCAGCCAGGGCACAAAAGTCCATGAGACTCTTACCTCCAATAAACCACCAGAAATCCATTAGTGGTGATGTGCCTAAAGTGGTTGAGCGCTAGCCTTGAGCTGAAGAGCTGAGGGACAACACCCAGGCCCAATGTTAAAGCCCCACGACAGCCAAAAAAAAAAAGATAAATTAACCAGAAGACTTCAAACAAGCGGAAGTGATAAACTATACTTCATTATACAGTTCAAAGTCAAGAGTAGCGAGTTAATAATTACTAACTTGAAGACTAGTTAAATATGAACAATATTTTTGTCAAAATATGTTAAGAAAATAAAAGGGTACAAAATATTTTTCTAAATAAAAGTTAGGACAAAGTAAAATTATTCTGAAGAAAATTATGTCACTTCAGATTTTAAAATGTTTTGAATTATACTTGTTTCTGTAACTACAAATTTTAGACCTGTCAAGCAAAACTTCTTTGTTGAAATATTGGAATTAAAACTATAAATCACATCTACATTCAGATTCTAACGCACCCTAATCAGAATTGCTATCATTAAGAAAACAAACTACAAATAAATGCTTGTGAGGATAAAGGAGCTATATGAACCTTCCTACACTGTTGGTGGGAATATAAATGATCACAACTTCTACAGATGTCAGTATGGAGTTCACCAAAACATGAAAAATAGATCTAACTTATGCCCTTACTATACTGTTCTTGGCCACGTATGTGAAAGCATGTAAACAAATATACAAGAAGGATACTTGCACATCAGTGTTTATCACAGCACTATTCACAATAGCAAAGCAGTGTAATCAGCCTAGGTACTTAACAATGGATGAATAGATAAAGAAAATATATGTATGTATAGAGAGAGATATGTAGATCAGCCATAAAAGATGTAATTTGTGTAATTTGTAGGAAAGTAGATGTAATTAGATCATTAATTGGAATAAGCAAGCTTAAAAGGCTAAACAACTTTTTACTCATATGCAGAATTGAGATCAGAAATGATTTTTAAATTTAACAATAATAGTGAGACTTTGCAAATTGGGCACAGTTGAGAGCTCCAATAGGATGGGGAGAAATGAAGAGGATATCACAGAGGGAAGAGGATAAAAGTAGGTTATATATACACATGGTGAGATAAACCCACTAAATATCATTTTTAAAAGAGAGAGGAGAAAGCGAATTTGCTCATACAATGCACACATCTCTAGAATTCTTGCATGAAATTTTCTACTTATCAATGATTTGGGAATGTGAGGACATGGCTCAGTGGTTGAGTGCCTGTCTATCAAGTGGTAGACTGAGTTCAAACTCCAGTATGGGAGGGAGGAATAAAGATTTTTAAGAATTGATTTGAACATCTGGAGAAAGGGGGTGACAGAGACAAAGACACAGACAGAAATAGAAATGTATAAAAATGAAGAAAGTTTATTATATATCTGTTACCATTGATCAATAATCACTACATAAGTGAGTCTCTTTGTACCAAATATCATCAGTGCTGTGTATATAATATATAACCCACATATAAAATATCACAATAATTCCTTACAAGGATTATATATGTATAAAAAGAAGAAATAATAAAGCAAATGGAGTAGTATGTAAATACAAAGAGTTGATAAATCCAGTGAAGGTAATGAGGGAGTTTTTTTACTTTTCCATAAGTTAAAACCATATCAGACACAAAACTATCACTAAAAAAATGAAACAGAGGGGGAATGGTATCAATTACTTAAACTTATACAAACATAGATTAATAAACCATCAAATACCAAAGCGGGCTCTAAGAATCAAATAAAATTAGAACTAAGTATCTCCATCAAGAATGTAATCATCTGAAAAGAAATGTTTGAAAGTAATAAAAATATCCAGTTAAATGAAGAAATGGGATATATTAGTTTAATTATTTTAGTGAAAAAACTGTAAGACAATAAAATAATATATTCCAGATTAAAATATTAAGATACTTTGGTCACTTTCACAGCAAATATCCATTTTAACTCTTAGATTGTTTCTTCAGGGTTTTTGTTTTGGTAGCATTTTGTAATGTTAAGAATTTTCATTTGTATTATTATTTTAATTCACATAACAATTCTCTGAGTTAAATGCTATTATTTCTACTTGGTAGATAAAAAAATTGTCACTAAGAGAAAATAAATAATTTGCTCAAGGGCAACCAGGTACTGTGCTTCTTGGATTCCATAACCATATCAGCCCAAGTTTAATTCTACAGTCTTTCTGCCACAGTTTCTGACATTTAGTGAAAGGTGATTCATTAATATATATATGTAAGTATAAATATATATATTTATTTATAAAAAGGCAGAACTATTTTTAATGAAAAATATGATTGGCATCTTCTCAGTGACAAAGTGGATTTTGAACTCTGCTTTTGTTAGGAAATGCCCTTCACAAAGTAGAAGTTTGATCTTTAAGCAATGTTTAATTTCAGTCAGTTTATTGAAGGTAAAAAGAGACTATCAATGAAAAGAATAAATACAAAGAATGCTGCTTTTATCCAATAACATCTTAGATATAAAAGTGGCTGATTAGCTGGGTGCAGGTGACTCACACCTGTAATTCTAGCTACTCAGGAGGCTGAGATCTGAGGATCACAGCCAGCCTGGATTCTTACCTCAAATGAATTACTCAGAAAAAAACAGAAGTGGCACCGTGGTTCAAGTGGCATAGCACTAGCCTTGAGCTTGAAGAGGTTCAGGAACAGTGCCCAAGTCCCAAGTCCAAGCTCCAGGACTGACAAAAAAAATGGCTGATTAATTGAAAATTTTCACATCTCACACAGTTGTTCTCTAATGCTGAGTAGTTTGCAGACACAGTTGGCTTAAAACCAAATGAATCCTTTGAGACCTTTCTCTACCCCCAAAGCAGCAATGCACCTTAAGAAACCCTCGTTGGCAAGAGCCTTGACGCTACTGCAGCATTTTGTATGACAAAATATCTGACAGTAACTCCTCTCACTGGGGCAGCCATTAGGAGCCTAGGAAATATGCCAATAGACTGAGCAATCCATCAGCTCAGGAAGATGTGCCGCTTTGGCATTTTCATTCTATTTTAAACAAGATCATAAAATCAATGTGATCATTGATATCTGAAATAATTTCAAAGGTGTGATATTGTATTACATTAAGTAATTTTAATAATAACACTTATAAATTATTTAATTGATTATTTAATACTCTTAATGTTCTACAACAGCGATTTCAAAAGTACATTAGAATCACCTTGGGGAGCTCGTTAACAACAGATTGCTAGATGCCTCCCTCCAAGTCTTAGCTTTAAGTTAGAGCTGATGCTGGATCATTTAAATCTCTAGCAAGCGCCTAGAAGATGTTGATACTTCTAAAAACCACACTCAGAAACACTGGTCTACATCATTTATTGTATTTTGAGATCTGAAAACTAAGATTCCTCATTGATATTTTATAATCACCTAAAATCCTTTGCATTCTTGAAAATAGTATAAATATGAAACTAGGTCTATTTTATGTTTGTTTTCTTTTATTGTAAAGTTGATTTACAGAGGAGTTACCATTACATATGTCAGTACATGAGTACATGAGTACATTTCTTTTTGAACAGTATCACCCCCTCCCTCATTCTCTCCCAGATTTTCCCTCTTGACTCCCCTCCCCCCAAAGTTGTATAGTTCATTTCCAAGATAGTATCTAGTGGGTTTCACTGCTGAATTGGTTCACTCTTTGTCCCACCATTTCTGTGCTTCCCCTTCCCCTCCCCAGAATCAGGTAAACTTATATACAAGACAAAGTGTACAGAGATCAGAAACAGTAACAAAAGGGAATAAACCAAAGGAAAAGAAAAGAGTCACAAACACTACCCAAAAAAAATCTCTTAAAGTCTAGGGACTAACTAGAGGTGTGGCTCAAGTGGCAAAGTGCTGGCTGTGAGCAAAAAAGCTGAGCAAAACCATGACACCCTGAGTTCAAGCCTCAATACAGTAAAAATAATCTTTGTCTCAAACATCTCATGGTAGGTCAAGCTTGTAATCTTAGCTATTTGGGAAGAAGACAACTAGGAATCTCTGAGCATAGCCTCCACAGAAAAGTTTTTGAGATTCTATCTCAACCAATGGCTGGCACAGTTGTATATGCCTGTTATCTCCAGGGATATGAGGAAATCAAATGGGAGAATCACAGTCAAGGCTTCTGGGCATAAAACAAGACCCATCCTCAAATATAACTTCAGAACAAGGGCTGGACATATGGTTCACGTGGTTGAGGGTCTATCCAAGAAGTACAAGGCCCTAAATTCAATCCAACTCCCCAAAAATGTCTCTAACTAATTTGGCTGGCACTAGGAAACAGATCTTCACTGTCCAATAAAATAGCTCCTAGGTACATATAGTTACATACAATGGTTCAGTTTCTCAGTTATACTAACCACATTTGAGTCCTCATCAGCTACATGAAACTAGTAGCTACAGATGTGAATATTATCTTCATCAAAGGAAGTTGTGTTGAATAGTTGAGTTAGTAGTTTTCTCGCCTTTTCCATAAGTACAGCAGATAGAGGAGATTTCAGGCATTGAGTCTTCTCCATCCCTGTTTGTTTAGTTTAGGAAAATCAAACATGCAGTACACACACACATGCACACACACACACATACACACACACAACACACACACACACACACACACACACACTTACCTTTCTAATTCAGTAGCTAATCTCCAAAGACTTCAAGACTAAGATTCAGTATAAAGACATGTATATTGGGGAATATGTATGTATAGATGTTTCTCCTTGCATATCTTAATCACATGCAACACTGTAATTTATAAGTTTTCTAAAGTTCTGATTTGAAGACATCAACAATTAAGAAAAATCATAACATATATTTTGAACATTGGATGTTGGAAGGGGCTAAAGGGACGTGGACATGTATCATTTTGAAAGCTATAAAAACTTCAATTTAGCTACCTTGTCTTGTAAATGAGCATATGTACTATATTACATCCTTTTTATTGTGCCAATTCAACTAGAAGAATAGAGAGGAAGTATATGTTTGGATCTTAGAGTCTTGTTTATAAAACTAAAACCAATAGGCTTGTTGTGGAGAGGACATGAAGAAACTGCCAAAATTTATATACATATTTTTTATTGCATTTGTCTTGTATGAAACTTTGATCTGCTAACTGTGAAAACTAATGAACAGCTTCAGGAGAGTATGACAGAGCAATCTCATCATCCTCGCTGTAGATGGCCTGCCTAACAAGGTCCACTTTTCAGTGCTGGGCAAAGATTAAAAAGTAGATATTTCAACCTTTTAATGCTTATTTTATTAAAAAAAAACTGAGTCAGTATGATGAGCAGGATGGGCAGTATTCTCAAATGACCTTCAAAATTCCTTGGCTTCCTTGTGTTAGTCACGTGCCCTGATTGCAATGTAACCTTTGGTTTATATGCTAGACTACATGGTAAAAGGGATTATTCAGAAGTCATTAAGACTATAACTCTGTGGTGATATAAGGAGATTGTCCTAAGTAAAAAATATAACTATCAGATACAATCAGATGAGTACTTAAAACATTTAGAGATTCAGAGTGTGGAGGACTTAATGGAGGAGAGGATATAAGATGCATCTAGGAATTGAGTGGCCTCTGATGATAGCTCATAGGGGAAACAGTAGTTAAATTGTGCATTCACATCTGTAAACCATTTGAGCAACTTTGGTAGTGGATTTCAAGCTTCAGATGAGAATATGACTGGCTAATATACTCATCTTGGTCTTGTGAAAGTCTAAGTGAGAAACATAAGCAATGCCATTTTACTTAAGACCTCCATCTCAGTTCTGCAATTTAACCCTTGACCCACTTCAGCCCCAGTGCCAGGAATTATGACAGGAAGCCTTGCACAAACTATTCTCAGAACCACAGATGGTGTTTGCTTGATGCAGGGTGTCAAAATATCTGAAACTCCAGAACAGTCCCTCCAAGGGTCTGGTGACTATTATTTAAACCAGACACCCTGCAGTTTAGCACCTATCCTCTTGAGACTCCCCTGTGGTGCAAACCAACCAGTTTAAAGTATGTCAGCCCTTGATCTAACCAACAACCTGTTTCTGGTCCTTTCCCGCTTTGTAGTGCACCAATCATACTATAAACTTGTTTTATGATTTTTCCTGTGGTATGCAATGATTTGTTACAAGATGCTATGATGTATGCAAAGCCCCTACCTTCCCTAAAAAAAGGATATAAAAAGTGTTGTAACCCTGGGCTCAGGGGACCAAGCTCGAGCTTGCAATAAAGACTCCTTTGCATTTGCATTGGTGACGGTCTCTGGTGGTCTTTTGGGCAGGGATTTCCGAACTTGAGCATTACATAAGCAGAACACATAGTCATGCTATGACCAGGTTTTGTTCATTAAAAACTGTAAACTGTTACATTTGGTTTGGTTTAAGTGGCTAGATTTGTGGTGATTTTTACTGGTAGAAAACTAATAAAATGGACAATCATCTATACTTTGAAATTTGGAGAAAGTTTGTTTATATTTTCTTGGCTAAAGTATTTGAGATAGTAGTTTGTTCCTGTCAGTGTGATTCAACTTTCAGGATTCAGAGGAATTAAAAAGAAGAGAGTATATACAGTGAATAAATGAGTTACCTTTCTTTTGCTGTAACAAAATACATGCGCTTAGCAAATACTTAATACTACTCTATAACATTTTCTTCCTCCTAACCTTAACCTCTAGTCCTGTTTAGACATTCTGTAAGTAGATGCTCAGAAAAAGACAGATCTACTGACCTTCAAGATTTCCCACCTGATTAAACATGAGCATTTAAAAAAAAAATCTTTAAAGTAGTTGTAGGAAGTAGTTGCCATTTAACAAAGCATGTTATGAATACAGTGTAGTTTGATCAATGCCACCCCTTTCAAAATTCTCACCCATCCTTCCCCTACTCACCCTTTCTTAATTTTGTAGGATACATGTTGAAGTTTTGACTGCATTCTCCCCAAATTCTCCTTGTCATTAGTCTACGCCTTTCCCCTTAACTGTACCCCACCACTTTCAAGAAGTCACGTTCTGGTGTTTCTTTTATTGAACTTTGGCTTTGTCTTTCTAAGGAATTACACTATTTGAGTTCTCCTTCACATCCATCATACTTCAGTTAATACATTTGTATATGCATGCATACCACCCAATGTATGTGGAAACTAGATTTAGCTTGGAAACTTATAAGTAAATTGTTATTTTATACTTAAATTGCTATAGTTTAGCTATAAGGAAATTAATTGCTATATTATAGTATAGCAATTAAAATTAAAGTTAGATGCAAAATTAAATTAAAATTAGATGAACTTAAAGAAGAAATATTTAATCTCATGAATAGGTTAATAAATGCATCTAAAAATAACCATTGAAATCTCTTCTTATTGATATGAAATATGAAGGTTAGGAATGGGCATATGATAAAGGAAATTTTAAAATTATCATTGTATTATTATCTTTAAGTAGTTGCACAAAGAATTACCATTCAGCAAATTATATGTATAACACATCTTGATATTTCCTGTGAGTCTCTCAGAAATTTCTCAAAAACATCATGGAAGAGAATAATTGGTCTCTATTTCAAGAAACCCAAACAGTAAGTCAGTTTCTATACCAGTGTAAACGAAAATGGTGTTTCAGCTTTAATTTTAGCTGAGATTTTCTTACCATAAATTTCTGTTTAGAAAGAAAAGTCTTTTTATTTTTAAACTTCATACTAAAACACTTATGTAAATAAGTCTAGACTTATGTGGTACAATGAAAACAAGAGGCTTATATATTATAATTCACATCAAATTGGTGATTTGATTTTCAGTTGGGCACATTCAGCAGACTCAATTAATTAGAACTTAGCACAGTTCAGCAAATACTGCTAAGATATTTCCGATTGTCCTCAGGCTATGATTAGGATGATAATTTTTGGCCTTTTAGATTACATATCCTAATATTTTAGACTGAACATATCTAATATTAGTGATGTAGTTTTTACTTTCATAGTTAGAAAAAAATAGAATTGATCCATGCTGCCTTTAAAAACTACAACTCTTTGTGAAAGTAGGTGTGTATTTATTTTATTTTCTGGAGTTTCAAGAGTATTAACTTTTATTCATGTCCCATATTGATTCCTCAAATCTAAAGAGATTTTTGCATACCAACGTGTCATATTTTTAAGAGCTAATCCATTATGCATAATTAGATGTATAGTGTTCAACTTCTTTCAAAGTTTATGGTCTTTTGTGTATGAGAAAGAATTAATGTGAAACAAATTATCTATCTTGCTAAGGGGAAAATGATTTTCTCAACGAGCAATGTTTTTTCAAATTGTGATGTAGGTAGTTACAATCAATTTGGAATCTCTCTTCTAATCCTTTGTCTTAAACAGAGAACTTCATAATTTCTGCAAGTAGCATTGAGCCAATTAGGCTATATCTCTTGACAATTTAAACATGAAGACAATGTGTTAGAAGACTCATCTTGCAAAAGACCACAAGTCAATCAGTGTTTCTATAAGTATTGGAGTGTTTCAATTTGCCATGCATATTTCTAAATGCTCAATATATAACCAGTCTCTTGGTGGAGTCTCTGGTCTGCTTGTGGTGTTTGGTTTTTTTGTGGCTTGATCGATTTCTTAAGTCAGTTTGTTTAAGCAGACAGAAAAAAGCTCTGCCTTACCCAGGACTTTGTGATCCTCCTCCCAGGCTAGTTCAGTGGGAGGCAGAACTGCTTTGAGTATCACAAAAGAGATAGATGGTTGTTTCCTCTAGTTTGGAGATGCTGTGATGAGGCTAGGTTGTGGGTAGGGTTGAGGCCTTTCAGCAAACAGTAGCTTTTCCCTGAGGGGCTAGCTCCTGAGACACTCAAAGAACCCAGCCTAGAGCCATTCTCAGGGTTTACATTTACTGAATTTCAATTGTCTAGGCTGCTGTAGGGAGGGGCAGCCTCTGGCTCTGTTTACCCAGTAAAGAAAGTCACTCCTGGGGGGGGGGGCAGAGCTTCTTCTGCCTGGGCTGGATGATGTTCCCCTGGGTGGAGCTGAGCCTGGCAGGTCAGGTCAGGTTCCTGTGACCTGCTAAATGACTCTTTTGTTTTCTTCCAAGGCCTGTTGTGTCAAAAATGAACTTTACAATGTTGGGTGGGGAGGGGGGATGGGAAGGGGAAACAAAGGAGGAAGCAACAATGCTTGATAAGGAATGCACTACTTATTACCTTGCCCATGTAATTGTAAAGTATTTTCACAATAAAAAAAGAAAGAAAATGACAAATGTTCTACCAAAAAAAAAAAAAAAAGAAAAGGAAGGAAGGAAGAACATAGATAAATGAACAAAGAGAAAATTTTTTAAAATACCCTATATATATTGACTGTATTTTTCACAAACCTATGAGATAGATAGCATTATTTGCATTTACTAGACAGAGTAACTGGAACAGAGTAAAGCTAGAAAGCCTATCTAGTGTCATGTACGAATGAATTGAATGATGGCTGGAGATTAAACTTGATCTCAAGCAGTCTGATACCAGAAAAAAAAGTGTGTGTGTGTGTGTGTGTGTGTGTGTGTGTGTTTGTATATTTGAATTCAGATAATGCTAAATCTGAAAGAAAAATATTAGGCTAAATTATCTTCTTTTTTCTTTTGGAAGTCTGGGGGGATTGAACTCAGCTTATGCTCACTTGATTAGCTTGCTCGGCTGATGCTCTATCTCTGGAGCCATGCCTCCAGCCTTGCTTTGTGCTGGTTATTTTGGTGATAGAGTTTGTCAGGCTTTTCTACCTAAGCTGATTTGAACCATGATCCTCTGGATCTCAGCTTCCTGAATAGCTAGGATTATAAATATGAGACACTGGCACACAGCTAAATTGTCTTTATATTAGTAATGATCAAATTACAGATGAGATATCATGGTATAAAATAAACACACTTGAAAATATAATTCCTCCTCTAAAACACATAAGTACATACATGCAGGGAATATTAAATGTCCGTTTATCTCACATTTCTCACATTACTGCAGAAAATACTCATATTTGGATTCCTTTCTCATTTGATTTTCAAAACAAAGCAGGATATGTGACAACGAGGTGACACAGATATATTACTCTGTGGAGATATGCACTTTCACAACATTGGCAAGTGGTTGGAGATTGATGACACAAAACTGCTCCAGCAGTTGATCTGGCATTGTATGCTCTTCTCCTCTAATGAAAGAAGTAGCTACACATAGATCATAATTACCAACAACTATCTGTTCTTGTCAATGACAAAATAAAATCACGTTCAATTTCATTGTGCATGTATTATAAATTATGTGTGATTATTAAATAAAGGTAATGCATTATAGGTAGAGAAGGAATAGATTAAAATTAGTTGTGATATTTATATGCTGCAAAAATAGAAAGCAGAATTTATGGTATTATCCTAGGTAATAATGTCTTTGGCATGGAACATGATGTAAATATTCATGCAATGGTAAATGTTTCCCTCTTTCTTTTTATAGCAAAGACAACAAGCATGTAATGACCAGTATTAAGTATGTTTGAGAAAGTAACTTAGCAGATGAAATCTTTCTGGAACATTGTCCAGCATTAGTATTTTTAATCCCATAACGATATCATTGAGACATGATCTCCCTTTAAAAAAACTCTATGAATCACTCATACTTTGAAATAGCATTTAAAAAAGCACAAACAATATTGTGTTTGGGGCAGAAAGCAGAGATATACATAATTTTATCCAAATTCTCTAAATTAAAAGAACTTTACTATGTTCTTCTAAAACCTCATCTAAGTTCAAGACTATTTAACTCTAAAATGTGACATACAGAAATACAATTTACACTACAGGATACAAATGTTCAAGTATTCAGTATAATGGAGGGGAACCTGGAAAATACTGGTTTCAGTTAAATTTGAAGTTAGAATTGTAGTAACCTATTCATAGCCTCAGCATGCTGCTAATTATGTTTTCCGAATATACTGTTAAATTATACTAGCATACCTATACAAACGTTAGAAAGCTTGGGGCTATAATAACTTAACAATTTCCTAAATGAGAAGAAAGTTAGTGATCCTCTATCACATTAATCTTATGCTATAATTGATGACACCAAGCAGAAAAAAATAATCAGAATCAAGAGCTTTAGTATTCCCAATGGATACTGACTGCCTGGCTTTATTATTGCATCTATTCTTATTTGGCTGTGTGTAATGTCAAGGCTTGGCTTTTTAACCACTCCTGAGGTAGTATAGTCATGTTCTTGCTGGAACTCTATATTCAGAGAATCTCCATCTGCTAGATATTGTTCCAGAGATTACATTTATTTTATTTATATCTTCACTGTGATGTTTATGAACATATTTCCTATGAATCTAGTAAATAAGTTCATGATAGTTAATTATAAAGACAAGCAATCCATTAATCCATGTTCCATAGAGGAACTCCAAGCAAATTGAACTGTCTGGCATATTTAACATAGTATTCTAGCCATTGAAATAAATGGCAGTTTCTTTACTTGTACCTATTATTATTTTAATTTATGGTATTTTTAATCAGTTTCCTTTTTGCCTTGTTGATTTCTGCTTTTTAATTGATTTTCAGCTTCATTGTTTGCATTTACATCTTTATTTCTATGTAGACTAAATGGCTTTACATACTTTCAATTTTCTGTGTCATTTAGAAGACAAAAATCCTTTATTCTAAATTTGAATGGCATTAATATGATTAAAATATTTGATATCATTGAGTGTTATCAAGGATATAGGAATATTATAACATCAAATTTACATGGCACTATTAGGAAAAATATCCAGTAGTAGTTTGTGATCACCCTTTTCATCGTTTCCCCAATCACCACATACTGCTCTCCCACAAACCATATCAAGTTTTCCTATTAACTTTTCACATATATATATACATATATATCAAGTATTTGATTATATTCATCCACTGTTCCCTTCTTCAGTCATCCATCCACTCTACCTCTCTCTTTCCCCAGTCAAAACATTTTTGTGCTTCTTAATGTTTGGTTTGTTGAACTGTTAATTTTTCAAAAGGTTTATAAAATGTTCCACTCCTCCTTAGACTCTAACTTTGTCAAATTGATCATATAAGTTACATAGAAATATCAGAAGCAAATTTACTCCTGATACCTACTCATGCTTGAAATCCTAGCTATTTGAGAGACTGAAAATAGGAGGGTTGCAGTTCAAAGATATAACTAAGGAAGAAAATTTTTCATGTCCTCTTCTCAACTCATGACTGTGTGAAGTAGTTTGTGCTTTTCATCCTAGCTTGATTAAAGGTAATATCAAGAGGATTAGATTTCCAAGTAAACCTGGGCAAAAAATTCTATGGGAATCTCAACAGGAAAAAACTAGACCGGGTAATGTTAATCTAAACCTATCTTCTCAGTTATAACAAAAAGTCTAAAATAGGTGATATAGACAAGAAGTCTGAAATAGGTGAAATAGTCTGGGCACATCTGAGTAGGAAGCAAGATACTTCAAATAATAGCCATAAAAAAGGTTGGGTATATGTGGCTCAGTGGTAGATGCTGCTAGCAAAACTGTTAAAAATATTGGTGGGAATTTTAGATTTATGGAGAGTATAACAGACAAGTGAATTTAATTAAAGTGTATTTGTGCATTATATACACAAAGTATACATACACATACATACACAAATACACACACACACACACACACACACACACACACAGGTTCTTTTTAACACTAGACACTGTAACTCCCCTGCATTTTATATCTTCTCATAGATGGTCTCATTTCTAATACCACTGGTAAACTAAAATTATCTTTGATCACCTAATTAATATGTTCATTATTCTACTTCTGAGCCTTACTTTCAGTATTCCCTAAAAGTGATTCTTTAACTAAAGGACTAGAATGTGATTTCTGGAAACACAAATGAAAAAGTGGAGAAAATGAGGCCTGGAAATGAGTGAAGCCTGTTATGTCTTAAAATGGAAGTTGATGCACTTCAGTTAGAGCAATATTCTTCTGGGAAACTCTAAGTTAAACTGTGGAACACATCTTGTCCCACTAGAGGAAGATGTAGTATGTGTAAACTGACTCCTGTCTCTCATTGGTCAAGAGTCAAGATGATGCATGGTCAATCATGTATCAGAGCTGTCAGTGAAAATCCTCAGGCAAAAGAGAAGAACTATAGATGTTTAAATATTCAAGTGGTGCTCTTAGTTGCAGATAAACTTGGAGGTAGCTTAGGACTTGTAAGGTAGAACCTCAATGGAATATCATAAACATATATACCTTACCACATATGCCTATACAGCTTTTCATATCTGCATTTCTGCTCATTTATAAGCATCAAATTTTATTTATTTATATTTGTTCTCTCAGCAGAGAACATGAATTTCAAAATAGAAAGACCTTATGTTTTTTAATTTACAGTGATTTCTTGAGAGCTTGAACAGTCACTAGAATGCAATCAGTAAATATAGCTTAAATAAAGAAGAGTATTCCCTAAAAACTTCCCACTGAAAGTATTGATAACATTTCTAGAACACTCTGAATTAGGGCCCTATCTTATGATATTCTTAGAACTTTATAAATTTCCTTTTCTTGTAAAGCACAAACTGTGCTTTCTAAACTGTGACTGTCTTGCATTATTTACTACAGGAGATGTCAGCATATTTTGAACAGTTGGTGATACTTCTAAAAAATGCCATCTGCTAGCCATATCAATCAGTCACTGACAAGGGATATATAGAAAAGCATCTTTAAGCTGAACTGACAGGAACATGTAAGCATGCACATTACCAACTCTAAGCAGCGGTCCTAAGGGGGGGGGGAAGTGCTATATGTAAGATGAATTGAATAGAAAATATGGTATGTGTATGCGTGTGAGAGAGTATGAGAGAAAATTAATTAATAGGAGTAATATATACTAGTCTTCTGAAATTCAATCCATATGAGGAAAATATATTATGTATATACTATATATATATATATATATATATATATATACATACACACAAACAAAATCATTAAGTGGTTGTGCAAAGGGTTTTCAATTCAACATGTCAAGTATAGTACATCTTGATCAAGGTAAACCAAAGTAAATTCCATAGACACATGAGTTACTAGAGGAAATATATCAGAGGAAGGGATATGTATTAATTCAGTTTCTAGTGAGAATGCACTAAAGATGACACAGAGATTTTAATGTTAATTGTAGAGAGCACAAAGTGGGCTTTATCTGGAAAAGTGAACAATGTTGTGAATCTTGATTAGTCAGGCAAGCTGTTTAGACATTTATTATGGATGTCTATAAATGCTTGTACCTGTGAATTGAATCCATGACTGTGCTTCTTAGATAACCTTGTGGAGGGAGTAGATAATAATGGAATGTCCTGTATCTATAGCATCCCCCCCTAAAATCATTATCATATTATTCTCAGGATGAGTTGTTATGGAGATTCATGTCTTGAACCGTACTGGAGATTACTCCAATAATGCATGGTGAACTGAGTTTGGCAGCATGGATAAATAAGGGAGCTAAAAAAATAGAATGGAAGAAAGACAACCTCTTCAGTAAATGGTGCTGGCAAAATTGGTTAATCACTTGTAGAAAACTAAAGCTAGATCCTTATATATCAACCTGCACCAGAATCAACTCCAAATCAAAAACCTCGAAGTCAAAGCAGACATCCTGAAAACATTACAAGACAGAATAGGAGAAACCTTAGGTCTCCCTGGCACAGGCAGAAATTTTCTTAGTAGAGACTGAGAAACACAAATCCAAGAAAGGTTGGAAAAATGGGATTGGATGAAATTGCAGAGCTTCTGAATATAGCTAGCAAGAGCAACAGAAAGCCCACCGATTGGGAGAAGATCTTCACTAGCCATACAATGGACAAGCGTCTCATATCTAAAATATAACTGGAACTCAAAAATTAAGTACCCCAACAACAAATCCTCAAAGAAACAACTGCCCAATAAAAAAGTGGGCTAAAGACTTAAAGAGAAACTTCTCTGAAGAGGAAAGAAGGATGGCCAATAGACACATGAAGAAATGCTCAACCTCTCTAGCCATAAAAAAAAATGCAAATCAAAACAACACTGAGATACCACCTCACCCCACTTAGAATGGCTATAATCAAGAACTCTAATAACAAAGATGCTGGAGGGGATGTGGACAGAAGGGAACCTTACTGCATTGTTGGTGGGAGTGTAAACTTGTTCAACAACTTTGGAAAGTAATATGGAGGTTCCTCAAAAGACGTCACATACAGCTCCCCTACGACCCAGCAATCCACTTTTGGGCATTTCCCCAAATGATAACAAACAAGACCACACTAAAGCTACCAACACGACTATGTTTATTGCAGCATTATTTACCATAGCTAAGATATGGAAGCAACCCAGATGCCCCTCAGTAGATGAATGGATCAAGAAAATGAGGTATATATACACAATGGAATTCTATGCTTCCATCAGAAAGAATGACATTGCCCCATTTGTTAGGAAATGGAAAGATTTGGAAAAAATTATATTAAGTGAAGTAAGCCAGACTCAAAGAAACATAGGTCCCATGGTTTCCCTTATTTGTAATAACTAGTATATGTCTGAGTCAAGCAGAAAAGGTCGGATAGCTTGCCTTGCATGCTCGAGGCACTCCTTGAGACTCTTATCTCCACATAAGCAAAAAGAAAAAAGCTGGAAGTGGCGCTGTGGCTCAAGTGGTAGAGCACTAGCCTTGAGCTGAAGAGCTGAGGGACAGAGACCAGGGCCAGAGTTCAGGCCCCACGACCAGACCCTTCCCCCCCCAAAAAAAGACTCATATGCAATTAACCACTCAAAAATCGGAAGTGGAACTGTGGTTCAAAGTGGTAGCTTGAGCAAAAGAGCTCAAGAACAATGGTCAGGCTCTAAGTTCAAGCCCCATGGCTGACCAAAAACAAAAAACAAAAAAGAATGATTCAGGAGATATCTAGGAGATATTTGCTAAAGAAAAAACCAAAATGAAGGAGTATTATTTTCTTTTCTCAAATATAATAGCTGAAGGCTAAGATGTTGTTGGGGGTGGTAGTGGATAAAGGAGTTTCCACCAAAAATTGAAGTTTTGAGTAATATTTTTCCCTGTATTTCCTATGAAGGCCTTTATATAAGCCTGATGTTCACTGTCAACTTCCAGGTGTTTTACTGTGTAAACAGTACTTATGCATAATTATCTTGTGTATTATTTGACATTTTAAATACATTTAACTGTCCCACAAAATGAGTAGGTATATGAAGGCAGATTAGTCCATTTTTCTGTAACAAGTAGTGTCATCTTGGTTGTAGTATAATTAAATTTCTCCCAATAAGGTATGTTTAAGAGGGCTCTCAATAAGTAAACTACATATGTTGTCAAGTAAAAAGAGCTAAAAAGAATTATATTTAAATAGCATCAATATTTAAATTGAGAAAAAATATATATGTAAACATTTGACAAATGGGAACATCATAAACCACCATTTGATTTTAGTGTGGGTATAATTTCAATGAAATTAATTTTTACTTGAGTATACTGGCTTTTCATTCCTACAAAGTATGCAATTCAACTCTGATTTATCAAAAGTAGAAACTTTGCTTGAAAGTTACGCTTGAAGGGAAAATTCAGCCCTCCTGTTTATTTTGTCACTTTGAACTAGGCTGTATATAAATCCAATTAGTTTAATAATTTCTATGTGCTGAAGTAATCTAGCCTCTGTCTGTCTGTCTAAGATCTCAAGGTCATTTTAACAGCTGCTACGAACTGAATTCTAATTTCTACTTCCCTATTTCTAGTTATTGATTGTACATTGTCTATCAATAATTTTCCTACTTGAGCTTTTGCTAAAATAGATACATATTTATCTAATTCTTTTGCTCTCATATAATACATCTTAACAGTTAATTGTATAAGTATTATTTTGTAGAGAAATTTTGCTTGAATTGCTTATAGAATAATCCCCTACTCAAATTTAATCGATAAGCCTCTTGTTTTTCTAATTAGTTATTATAGAGGCTCAGACAGCTTACTGGAATCAATCCATTCCTTTCTATTTCAAATCTCTGCATCATGCAGTGATCTTACAATTTTATTTCTTTAACTCTACCGGTCAAGTCTGACTAATTTTTCTTTCTAATTCATACCCAAAAATCCTGAAATATTTGTGTGCCTTCTGACTTTACCTTTTAAAACTTCACTATCTTTTTCCTAACTTAAAGGGACTGAGGGTAAGTCTGGTATTTCAAATATGACAGTCTCTTTTAAAGAGACAAATAATTTTGTCACAAAATCACATTGTATGTTTCTTTAAATAGTAGTATTAAGGGGCACCAATTCAGCCTGTCAGTTTATAAGTACATGTTGATCCATTATTGATACCCTAAAAACAAATAAGCTATGCTTAATAAATCTGAAACTCCTAGATGACACGATGTGCCACAGTTAAAATCTCTAGTAACTGATAACAAATTATGAAATGATGCTATATTCTGTATAAAATGATTTGTTTTACTATAAAAAGTAAAATTCAATATATATGTTATAATGCTTGGAGTTTTCACAAGCGTACTATAATATATTGATAACCAAAATCATAGAATAGATCAGTTGTGTCTTCTTGCTTTTCTTTTTTCTTTTTTCTATTTCTTTTTTTTTTTTTGGTCGGTCATGGGGCCTGAACTCTGGGCCTGGGCGCTGCCCCTCAGCTCTTCAGCTCAAGGCTAGCACTCTACTATTGAGCCACAGTGCCACTTCTGGCTTTTTTTTCTGCTTATGTGGGGCTGAGGAATCGAACCCAGGGCCTAACACATGCAAGGCAAGTGCTCTGCCACTGAGCCACCTTCCCAGCCCTTCATGCTTTTCTTTTGTAGCCAACTCCTTCTGCTATCATGAATGCCTAGCAATTATTTATTTTTCTTTCCTAGAGCTTTGATACCACTTTCAGAATATCATATAAATGGAATCATTTAGTTAAGTGCCTTCTGGTCTGGATTTTTTAGTTAGTTAAACACATATGAGATTTTTCTGTGCTGTTGCATATGTCAATATTTGGGTTTTTAATCATAATTATTGAAAAATATACTTTCAGTGTATGGATGAATTTCTATTGTTTATTCACCAGATAAAGGATATTTTGATTGTTGCCAGTATGTGGTAGTTATGAGTAAAGCTTCTCTATAGATCTGCATGTAGGTTTTTCTATATTCATTAATTTTATTTTTTATTTTTATTGGATTGTGTGTCTTCCAAATGATGATTTTTTTGTTCTTTTTTTAAATTATATTTTTATTATCTTTAAGTAGGTGTACAAAGGTGTTACCATTCAATATGTCAATTTATAGGGCTGGGAAGGTGGCTTAGTGGTAGAGCGCTTGCCTTGCATGCATGAGGCCCTGGGTTCGATTCCTCAGCACCACATAAACAGAAAGAAAAAAGCCGGTAGTGGTGCTGTGGCTCAAGTGGTAGAGCGCTAGCCTTGAGTTGAAGAGCTGAGGGACAGCACCCAGGCCCAGAGTTCAGGCCCCATGACTGGACCAAAAAAAATATATGTGTGTGTGTGTGTGTGTGTGTGTGTGTGTGTGTGTGTGTGTGTCAATTTATAAGCACAATGCTAACTTTTAAAAGTTCTTTATGTACCTGGGACGTATTTTGCCAGATGCACTGAGGGTCATGAGGAAAAGTTAGGCTCTAAGAGCAAGTTTGCACTCTGACTCTATCTGCCTTTCCCAAAGGCTCCACACTCGTCTTTCTGATCCCAGTTGTCCTTAACCAATTTGCTAACAATTCCAGAGAGATTCTTTTTTTACATTTGTAGCTAGTTGGTTACCCTGTGCTTGGACCTCACTTAGAGTCTGGAGAAAAGCTGTAAATCTGTTGTTTATGCAGCTTTTGTTATTGTAAAGATGGGAATAATGCTCTTTTCAGCTCTCTACCTCTCAAGTAGAAACCAGATCTGCTTTTAATATAACTTTTCATTTATCTGTATTGAGGAAATATAATTAAAAAAAAACAAAAATTACTTGCCAGCCCAGAAAACTTCCCCACAAACATAGAAAAGAAAGAAAATAGTATAATTTTTATAATTGAAATAAAATATTAAAAATAATATGATATAAACAAAAGGATCTCAGTATATATACTTATATATTATATATATACTTATATATAATAGATATTCATATATATACTTTGACATGTGTGTGGATATATATATATCAAATAAAGAAGAAATATCTTATAGTGCAAAGAAATATTTATTTTGGAAATAAGTAAGTAGTTCTCAAATAAGACAACTTGACCACACCTTTTGTCATACAAAATTCTTCCTATATTCACGTGGTAATTGGAGTGACCACTCAGATTTTTTAATTGTCCTTATTAGAAGTTTAAATTTCTCACAACTTTAAGGTAAGAGTTAAATTTCCAACTTGGAAACTGGTGGAATCACAGTTGGTCACCTAATGTGTCAGAAAAATGGGAAATAGAGGTGCAATTTTCTTTAATCTAAAAGATTATTTACTCCCTTAATCAGATATGTGCCACAGAACCTTAAGGGAATTTTCTTCTATGTAAATTTTATAACGTTCTATTTTATAAAACATAACATTCTGTGTTATATGACATAAACTCATAAGTGATCCTGTTTGAGAATAAAAAAATGAAACCCATATTGCATTCTTACTTTGTACCTGATGTTTCTTGGTTTTATGTACTAAAAGAAAATGGGATTCAGTTTTGGCTCTTAGGGACTTCAAAGTCTAGCTTAAAGACTAACATTGAAATGAATTAATATTAATTAGTAAACTAATTACAATATAAGTAAAAGAAAACATGATGTAAAAGAAGCACAAAAGGAGTTACTCAACATGTTATGGTCAAGAAAGCCCCTGCTAATAGTGATGATTAAATATTAGCACTGAGTCAGTTGCCTGTGCCTCATACCTATAATTCTAGCTGCTCAAGGGGCTGAGATCTGAAGATTACCGTTCAAAGCTAACTGGTGCAGCAAAGTCCATGGGGTTCTTATCTCCAGCAAACAACCAAAAACCTGGAGTGGAGCTGTGGCTCATGTGGTAGATTGACATCCTTGAGCCAAAACTCAAAAGGACAGTACCAGGTCCTGAGTTCAAGTCTCAGTACTGGCACAAAAATCATATTTTGGGGGAAGATTAAATGTTTATCCTTCATTTCATCATTTTTATTGTGAAAATACCTTACAGAGGGGTTACAATTACATGAGCAAGGTAATGAGTACATTTCTTATCAAGCATTGTAGCCTCCTCCTTTGTTTCCCCTTCCTATCCCTTCCCATCTCCTCCCACCCCGCCCCTCCCTCCCTCCAGCTCCAAAGTTGTAAAGTTCCTTTGTCAACATAACATCTTGTACATCTCATTGTTGCAATGGGTCCACCTGTATCCCTAGTAAAATGATTTGTTTTTTCCCTTCCCCTCCACAAATTATACCAACATCAAATACAGTGAAAACAGGGGTTATACCGTGGGGAAGGGACATACAAAGCAACAAAGAAATATCTTATAAATATGTTAGAAACAATAGCAAGAAAGAAAAAAACATTTGAGTCCTTATCTTGGGGTTCATTTTGCCTAACATCAACTTGTCTGACCGCTTCTGCTTGTCTCAGACATATACTAGTTATTGCAAATAAGGGAAACCATGGGACCTATGTTTCTTTGCGCCTGGCTTACTTCACTTAATATATTTTTTTCCAAGTCTTTCCATTTCCTAACAAATAGGGCAATGTCCTTTCATCATTATAGTGCCTCACACTATATATATGTTAAACTAGCCTTATAGCTCAGGGATTAATCCTATGCTGTCTTGGTATATGACCTAGTTTAACATGCTATTGAAATCAATTTTCAAATATTTTTTTCTGTATGTAATCAATGTTTATTTGCCTATTTATTTACTGACCATTTATATACATTTCATACATATTCCAATTTTTTTAAATTTCTACTGTTATTATAAAGGTTATGTACTGAGGGGATACAGTTATATAAGTCAGGTAATGAGTACATTTCTTTTCCTTTCTTTTCTTTTCTTTGTCTGGTCCTGAGGTTGAATTAAGGGCCTGGATTCTGTCCCTGAGCCTCTCTGTGCTAAAGGATAGTGCACTACAACTTGAACCACATCATCACTTCTGGCTTTTTCTAAGTAGTTTATTAGAAATAAATGTCTCACGAACTTATCTGTCTGGGCTGGCTTCAAACTGTGATCCTCAGGTCTCAGCCTCCTGAGTATATCAGATCACAGTCGTGAGCCACCAATGCCTATGAGTACATTTCTTTTTGGACAATGTCACCCCTTCCCTAACTTGTAATCCTAGCTGCTCAAAAGGCTAAGATCTGGAGAATTCTGCCCAAGCACAAGAAAGGTCTGAAAGACTTCATCTTCAAAATATTCAGAAAAATATAGAGCTGGAGGCATGGCCTTGACAGCACCTAGGCCCAGAGTTTAAGGCCTAGGACCAGCATTAAAAGATAAGAGCTCACTCATGGAAATTTGTAGAATGCCAAATCTCAGCAAGTGGTATGGGAATTTGAACATTATACAATGGCATGTTTGAGCATAGACCAATATTTTCCCTTCTAGTTCATATAGAATTAAACAAACTTGCTTACATCTGCATTAAACATAAGAATAGAAATATACCGTACACATGGGTAGCAGAATATCAAAAACAAAACACTTAGGATTAATTTTGTAAAAATTTTAAACCAAAAGCCTAGGGTCATGGACTGATATGCATTATAATCAAGATTAATTTTATGTTATAGCTTTAAGTAAGAAAGTGATCCATAATTACCTGGTTCACACTGACTGTCTTGAAAGGTCACAGTGATATCACATTCCCATGTACATGCCCCTGCTCACTTCACATTTCCTTGAAGAGTCTTTTAATCTTCCTGGACATGCAGGTTCTTCACTGCCATGGTACCCATAACTTGGGACCAGAGGAGATCATGGAATTGTAACATAATTCCAAATAACAGTGTATTCACTGGTCTTCAGCAATAGAGGAAAGGTCAAATAAAATAAATCAGGACAAAAATAGTTTGATTAATAACAATGAAAATTGCAAGGGAACCTCATATTTAAGACATATGATTGTCTGAGAAAAATTATGCCGAGGGGGGCCTAGCATCTGAACTGAAATCCTTAGAGCTGTATTTAAATTAAATGAACAAGGTGACAGTAAGTTGAAATAAAGTTACTGAAACAAAATATAATAAAGAAGCCAAACTCTCTGTGCCTTTTCATAAGCAAAGGCCATGATTTGGTGGCATTTTCTTTGTAATAAGAATACCTATAGGATATCTAAGATCAATAGTATATATAGATTTACTTGCACTAAACATGCTGTTTCTAATTATTTTTGAAATATTAAAAAAATCTTGAGCCCCAAAAAATGAAAAGTGTTTGCCTCATTTCTTTTTTAACTTGCATAAGTTGGATCAAACGCTAAAGTGATTCTGTAAAATGATGGTTATAGTACACACCACTGCTATCCTACCCATGTCTTCTCACCCTTACCATTTTCTTCACAATGTGGAATTCACATTGGTAGCTACTAAATCTATATTTTGTTGGACACTAATGCTTGTTTTGCAGCTGGTCAGTTGGATAGAAGTAATGGCTAGGACCCCCCCCAAAAAAATACTTTTTACTCAGTTATAGATGAGAATGACTATATAACTATCCTAACTTCCTTGTTGCTTAATTAGGATTGCTCATGGATGAGTCTTTAGTTAAATAAGCTCCATTCATCCACATGGGAAGGTTGCTTATTGGATGATTTCCCTTTTCTCTCTTCTTTCCCCACTCTTTGGGTGCTACATACTTAATATCCAATTCAAATTAACTTTACTCCATGCTTAGATTGAGGATTAGTGTTGTAGTAGAATCACTCTAAGATCATGGGATTTTCTTTTATTGGATAATATCAAGTGAAGATAATACTCTATTTCATAGATTTTCTATGATAAACTTGAAGAAGCAGATTATATATCAATTAGTAAAACTTGTATATTATGTGTTTATATGCCAATTGTTTTTTTAAATGTACTCTGTACACTTATTTCTTTTTTTTTCTTTCATTTTTCCCCTTTTGTTTATCCCCTGTTGTCTCTGCTGTTGATTTTGGTCTTTGTATCTTGTATATACATTTATCTGATTTGGGGAAGGGAAGAACAGTAAAATGGTGAGACAAAGGATGAACCAATGAACAATGATACTCACAAAACACATTTGCAATGAACTTTACAGCTAGGAGAGGAGAGTTAGGAGGGAGGAAACGTGGGAGAAAAGTGAGGGGGGTAACAATATTCGGCAAGAAATGCACTCATTACCTTATGTATGTAACTGTAATCCCTCCATACATCACTTTACACTAAAATAAATTTTAAAAAGAAAAAATACAATAACTACTGTTAAATTATTATAAAGTCAAAAATCTTCCTCTTCACTTTTGTTTCCTGTTTATAATAAACTAATTTCTAGTGCATGCTTTAACACTAAGAGAAAAATCAATGCTAAGTGCACATTGCTTTAATTGCTCTAATTTCTATTTGCATAATCCACTACCAAAATTTGTATATCTCTTGTCATGAATATGGTCATTAATATGCGTATGATGAATGCATATCAGTTAGCATTTGCTGCATAGTAAACTAATCCATGGTTTACAGGTTTAGAACAAAAGCCATTTATTTAGTTCATCTGTCTGCATGTTATCAATTTAAGTTGGACTCAACTTGGCACTTTTAGTGGTACTCGGCTGGCAGAGTATTTGGAGGCTGCCTTGTCTATAATGAACATAGTGACTATGGCATATGTCTACTCCACATCCTCCAAGAGGCCACCTTGGGCTTGATCTTGGAACTATGGCAAGACTCCAAGAGGAGGGCAGAGATCTAGGCTTGGAAATACCACAGTGTCATTTCAACCACAGTAGGTGGGGCAGAGCTAGTAGAAGAGACTGAAGTCACATTGCAAAATATATATGTTCAACAAAAACTGAACAAGTGGTTTTCTATATATAATCTGTTTATACATTGCCAAGTTAATATAAGTGATTATCAAAAGTGAGAAAAAGGTTAAATTCATTGTTCTCTATGTCTAAATTGGTTTTATAAAATATATATTAGTTGTAATTTAATTTAAAAATTTCCCAAGATGAATCATAAGTTTGAAACATTGTTTAATTTTGGATTGGTTTGTTTTGTTTGTCTGAGATAAAGCCACACTATGTGCTCCAAGACAGCCTAGCTCCAAACTTTTGCATCTGCCTCACAAGTGCTAGGATTATAGATATTCACCAACATGCCAATCTTGAAATATTTTTTCTAAATGTTATTTTGGAATTACCTAGGCAGGCAGTATTAGCCACAGTTAAGAAGAAAGCAAATCACTTAAATGTAGAAGTTTGTTTCACTTATCTACGTGTTATAAATTACCAAAATGCCACCAAAATATTTGTTAAGAACACATTGCCATTTAAAGTGACTAAATATTTACTATGTATCTGAAGCATGATTTTCCTTTGATACTAAATGTTAACTTTTTTAGGAAAGAAAAAAATTGAGTGAAACAAATCCTTAATGAGAACTCTAGACTCCTTAATTATAATTCCAATTGGCCTATTATGGTAGGAACAAAAACATTGATTTTATTCATGTAATTCATTACTTCTCTCTTCTCGATCTCTATTAATATGGATTATGGGTCTACCTTCTCAAAAAAAAACATTTATGTTATCTAGACAAAGAATGCATGTCAGTTTAGCCTTCACATGCCTAAACTATTCATGCTAAATAAAAACTTCATCATGAAGTTAGATGGAAGTGATAGATATTGGTGATAGTAATATAAACTTTGCAATGTGGAAGTATTTGGGCATTGTACTTAATTCCTGTAAGCCCCAGATAAATTAGAAGCTATTGTGTATTAAATAATTTCTTTTAAGTCATAAAGGGTATTCTGTAAAAATTAACATTCCTCACATATCAACTTCATTTTGTATGTTGTTCTGTGTCAAACAGATAAATGGGGAGAAAAATAGTTGCTAGAAAGGTAAGAAATAACAACAACAACAACAATAATAATAACAATAGATGTCATTTACTGACCATTATGACCAAAGGTAATATAATAAACTGAATATCAAATTGAATAAATGTTTTATTTAAGCAATATTTACTATAGTATTTAAGGACTTTAAAATCCTCAAGAATGTAGAAAGAATGCATACTCAAAGAATCAAAGTTTTCATTTTTAAAACTTTTTTCTCATTGAAACATGAAATTTTTCATATATTGAAATAGTTATTTGTCAGCTAGTCAATTTTATGGAAGATACAAGTATTTTCTTCTTTGCTTTTGTTCCTTTTCTGTGTTTCAGAATCCTCATTGCTCCCAAACTCCATTTTTACCTTACTTTAGAAAACAAAGCAGAAAACAAAATTCCAAAGATTATAAAATATTCTTATGGCTTGGAAAGGACATGACAAAACATTAATTTTGAAGATCATTAAGAGCACATAAGACAAAACAATTGTTCACTAAATGAATGATGCTGACATTTCTTATATCTATCCAGTATCTATTTGTGTATATATAAATACCCACCCTCACCTACATGTATAGAGCGGGGATTTTTTCAACTGTGAATTTAATTTTATATGAAATTGTCAACTTTGATAATGAATATCTTTTGCCATTTGATATTTATTATATTATTTACTAAATGTTTTTTATTACTGCACATTTAATAAAAAGGTCAAGTAATTTGTGACATTTGCATAAACTATGTGGATTTTTTCTCTTCCTGGGACTTATAGTAAGAGAAGCCAATCAGAAAAGTGATTTAAAATGAAGATATGCTATTTGCCACAGAAAAATAGAGATGAGATTATGTTTCTTTTAAGTTGTATTTTTGCCTTGTAATGAAAAATTTCTGTAGTATCATAAAAAGTCAACAACTTGAACTTGATGCTATTAAATTTCAGAATATCAATTATATGTTTATAAGTAAAATAGTAAAGCTAGAAGTTATTGTTCAAATATCTTAACATCTGTAATTCAGAGCTTTTACAAGTACAAAATAATTCATTTTCTACTAACCAATAACAAAAATAGGAACTCTTTCCCTACATACTTTCAGGTTTCCTATCTAAATAACATCTTTCAGCAATTCTACAGATGACCTAAATTTCAGAACTCACTTGGGATACTAAACTGGAGAAACTGCAAACAATTGCAAGTATCCCAAACAACATATACAAGGGTGTGTTCAGTGGCTGAGTAAAACAGAAAGTGACACATTCAATTTGAACATCTCTACATTACTGAACACATTGTGAACTCAGTTCACAACGAACTCAGTTCACTGTAGTGTTTCTGACTATTGGTCAGTTGGAAAGAAATTGCTTTAGTAGTCTAAATTCAAGAAATATATCAACACTTTAACAATGTTTAAGTGAGGCAAGGCATCACCATCTTTGAACGTTAAAACACTGTCAAACATATCAAGATATGACCATCAGAGAATTTAACATTCCTGTTGCCATTCCAGGACTACTGTTGGCCTAAAAACAATTAGAGCATGGTGTTATATAACTGATAACCTAACATATAAAATGCATTAAGTCTGTGGTTTTCTTGTTTCTTAAAAAAAAGTGAGTCCTCACTTTTTAGGGTAAATATAGGTCTCCAAACTCCAGAATCAACTGTGGATCTATGGGAGGCTATGTCTGCATGTCATAAAATTGGTCTGCTTATTTGTGGATGGTTGTAAACATGAATGGAAACAAATTTAAACTTGACTGGAATTTTTTACTGTAACTTTTAATGGAAATTTTTTGCTATAATTTTTTTTAATGTCTGCATCAATCCCTGTTTTTTCCTTAGTACAAGTTTCTCTGGTCATTGTTATTGATTTACTTAGCTTTGTTTCCTGATTCTGAATAGAGAAAGTAAAATCCATGGATCTGTTTGTCCTGGTTGCTCCTGAAAAAGGTAAGTTTCAATTATTTCTCCTTTAAAGTGATAAATGTTATGCAACTACTGGCATATGCAGGAACTTCCTGAGTCGAATTCCAGGGAATTCACGAATAGGAGAGAGAATCCACAAATGGGATTTCATCAAGCAAAGAAAGTTTTTACACAATGAAGGACAGAGTCACTAGGCTAAAAAGACAGCCTACAAAATCAAAGATCTTTGCCAGCTGTATGTCTGATGAAAGCCTAATATTCAAAATATATGAAGGGATCATTAATCTAACTCCTCAAAGAATCAAGAGCCCAATTAATAAATGAGAAAAGGAGTCAAACAGAGACCACTCAAAAGAAGATGTAAAAATGGTCATTAGATACATGAAGAAATGTTCTGGCCATAAAGAAAAGACAAATCAAAACAACACTATGATTCCATCTCACCCCAGAGAGAATGGCTATCATCTAAAAACAAATGCTGGTGGGGATGTGGGAAACAAAGGAACCTTATTACATTGTTGATGGATATGTAAACTAGTACAGCCATTATGGAAAGCAGCTTGAAAATTCCTCAAAAGAATAAATATAGATCTACCCTATGATCCAGTGATAACACTCTTGGGCATTTATTCAAAAGATTATAAGTCAGGATACAGTAAAGACATTTGCACACCCATATTTATTGTTGTACTGTTTATAATAGCCACAATATGGAAACAGCCCAAAAGCCTACAACAGAAAAATTCATCCAAAAATTTGGGCTAGGGAGGTGGCTCAATGGTAGAGTGCTTGCCTACCCTGCATGAGGCTCTGGGTTCGATTCCTCAGCAACACATAAGTAAAAGCAGCCAGAAGTGTTGCTGTGGCTCAAGTGGTAGAGTGCTAGCCTTGAGCTGAAGAGCTGAGGGACAACGCCCAGGCCCAAAGCTCAAGCCCCACAACCCACAACAACAACAAAGATGCATTGTACCACCAATTGTTATGTTGAATTGAAACCCCTTTGCCAACCAACTACTTAAAAATAATTTTAAGATGTAAAACATTTTTTAAAAACTAGCAGAGCACTGGTGGATCACACTTGTAATCCTAGCTACTCAGGAGACTGAGATCTAAGGATCGTGGTTCAAAGCCAGCCTGGGGAAGGAAAGTCTGTGAGACTCTTATCTCCAACTAATAACAGAAACATCCAGAGGTGGTACTGTGTCTCAAGTGGTAGTGTGCTAGCTTTGAGCACAAGGAGCTCAAGGACAATATCCAGGCCCATAGTTCAAGACCCAAAAACAGCCAAAGTAAAATAAATAAATAAAGGAAAAATAAATAAATATTATGCAACCACATTTAAATTACTTAGAGCAAAAAACATCATCATTTCTGTTTAGACTCAGTATGTCATTAGAAATGTCTACTTTTTTCCTTTTTCCAAAGACTTGATTTTGGTCACCTCTACATGGAAATATTCTTTGCTGACTTTCTTATTCAGTGGGCATCAGTTAAATTCATTTCCAGGAACAATAAAGTTGCTTCCCATTTCTCTTTCAAACATATTTTATGACCCACAATGACACAAAGATACATGAAATTAAGGATCTGTTGCTTTAGTCATATTTCATGGAAAATGCAATTTTATTATGTAATGTGGGGAATTCAGTGTACTGGTTTGTGGAGAGAATCCAATTTGGATTAGTAAGGAATGCTTTTCTAAATCTACTTTTAGATGATTTATGATTTCTTTGAAATGCATTTATTTACCCTTTGATGGCTGACCATGATTTTTTAGCTATATTTTACCTTTTGTCTAAATCCTTATTATTTGAAATGTGGTCCCAAGTTCAGCATCATCACCAATATTTACTGATAGCTGTTAGAGATGTAGGATGTCAAAATCCCACATTGGAGCCCCAACTATGATCTATGGTTTAAAACCTCTATAACCAAGCACTTTGTAAGCATACTAAAGAATTGGAGATTCACTGTTCAAGAATATTATGAATAAAAATTCCACCTAGTCATCCTAATTTGCACTTGGCATATTCATCATTACTCTTTCTCTCTTGTCTACCCCATACCGGGCATACATACCTTTGTCTGGATGCTAACTGCTGGATTTCTTGCAGAAACAAGATTGAAAAGATAAGCTGGGTGCTGGGGCTCACGTCTGTAATTCCAGCTACTCAGGAGGCTAAGATCTGAGGAATGCAGTTCAAAGGCATCGCAGGCAGGAAAGTATGTGATACTCTTATCTCCAATAAACCACCAGAAAATCAGAAGTGGTGCTGTGGCTCAAGTGGTAGAGTGTTCACCTTGAACTTAAGAGCTGAGGGACAGTGCCCAGGCCTAGAGTTCAAGCACCATGACCAACAGAAAAAAAAAGAATGAAAAAATGGAATCCATTAAAATACTTTTTCTACATTTACATGTGGTATTTTGTTCTCTGAATCAAGAACTACATCGTTCAATACATCAAGTTACTAGTCATATGAGTATAATGAGTTAAAATTAAAATAAAATTTCACTTCCTTGGTTATTCTAGTTATATTTAAAATACTGGTGTGTATTAGATAATGAAGATAGTGGCAATACAAATCACCATGGAAACTTCTATTGGACAGTAATAATCTACAGACTACTATATTCTAAGTTATGTTTTGAGACTGTCAGTTACACAGATTAGATTGGTTGTTTCAGTGAACCAAGATAACCAGTTGAAAGAGAAAACTTTTAAGTTGGGGGGTTATTCCCAGACCACTTACTCTGTTTCTGAATCATCAAGCTATTTTGAGTAGAATAAAAGTACAGGAAAAATTGCAGTCCTCTATACTATGGAAGTCAAGGCAGGAGCATCCTACTGGAAAGGAGAAACTTAGAAATAGGAGAATATCACACTGACTGTGTGAACCTAAATAAGTCACTTCATCAATCTGAGGTTGAGTTTGCTCCTGTATACAATGAGGATATTATGTATAGCTCTTCCCATGTGTTTCTATAAGTCTCAGGCCAATACTTCAGAAGTCTCTATTACTGCTAGCTGAAATACATTCTATCTCTAGTGTTATGCTTTATTCTGAAATGGTCTTGGAAAAATATAATATGTGAGTAAAGTATTTTCAAAATCTGTTTATAAGATGTCATACACAGGGCTGGGAAGGTGGCTCAGTGGTAGAGCGCTTGCCTTGCATGCTCAAGGCCCTGGGTTCGATTCCTCAGCACCACATAAGAAAAAAGAAAAAAGCCAGAAGTGGCGCTGTGGCTCAAGTGGTAG
>NW_012267310.1:6792592-6795454 GCF_000151885.1 Dipodomys ordii | reverse complement strand
GAAGTGGCGCTGTGGCTCAAGTGGTAGAGTGCTAGCCTTGAGCTGAAGAGCTGAGGGACAGCACCCAGGCCCAGAGTTCAGGCCCCAGGACCCGACCCAAAAAAAAAAAAAAAGATGTCATACACAAATTAATGGAAGAAAATGTTCAGGTATTATAAATGTATTTGAATGGACAATTATAGAAGTTTGTATAGCACTTGTCTAGAGAAAAGATAGACTGGAAAAGAACAACACATTATGTGAGAGAATTGTTCTAAAAGTGTATAGGATTGAGGGTAAGGTACAGCGCATGTACCTAGCACACACAAAAGCCTAAGTTCAACTTCTAGCACCAAAATGAACAAAGAATACAAGACTCTACAAGTGCACAAAAGAAGATATGTGATCCTGAAGGAGGGGTCAATAAGAACTTTTAAGAAGATGTAGACCTTGCATCACCAATGTGAAAAATAAAATAAAATAAATTTAAAAAAGATATAGGTGGAATCAATAGCATATGTGAAGATACAAATGCAACAACCCGCATGAAAAATGTAAAAACTATAATTGGTTTCAAGTAGCTTCATGACGGCAGGGAGGTAAGAGAGGACACCACTAAAAACATATATTTTCTGAATTCATATCAACTTATGTAATATCCTAGAACAAAGTAAAGTTTCCAGATAATGGGCATAGCTCAACCATAGTAAAATGCCTCCCAAAAAGTGTGAAACCCCCAAGCTGGGTGCCGGTGGCTCGTGCCTGTAATCTTAGCTACTCAGGAGGCTGAGATCTGAGGATCACGGTTCAAAGCCAGCCCAGGCAGAAAAGTCCATGAGACTCTTATCTCCAATAAGCCACTAGAAAACCGGAAGTGGCGCTGTGGCTCAAGCCGTAGAGCGCTCGCCTTGAGCTGAAGAGCACAGGGACAGTGCCCAAGCCCAGAGTTCAGCCCCATGACGAACAACAACAACAAAAACAGTGTGAGGCCCTAAGTGTAAACCCTAGCATCACAAAAAAGTCAAGTTTCATTTTAATGTAAGTTTTCCAAATTGTTTCATTTAGGTTCTTTTTATCTTGACAAAATTAGCTTTTTTAAAGTTTGGTTGCTTGTTTTTGTGCTGGTCCTGGGGCACCAATTCTGGGCACTGTCCCAGAACTCCTCACCCCTCACCCCCCAATAAAAAAGGATATTAGTCTACCACTAGAGCCACAGTTACAATTCTGCCTTTTGGGTGGTTAATTTGAGGTAAGAATCTCAAGACCTTTCCTTCTTGAGCTGGATTCAAACCACAATCCTCATCTTTCTGCCTCAGGAGTAACTATGATTGCAGGTGTGAGGCCCTGGCACCTTCTGTCTTTTAAGTATTTTTTTCAATAAAAATAGAATATCAGATCTTTCTTTTAATAAATAATTTATAAATTATTATTAAAAGGAGCCAAATGAATTATTACAAAGAAGGAGTATTTTGAAATTTTCTCTATTTTATTAAGTTACCTTATGCTTAGTGCAAACATTGGAGGAAATATATTACCTGTGAATATCTCCAAAACTTTCCTGACTGTGGCAAAACATTGAACTTATTCTAAACAATAGACATGACAGATGACCTTTAGATTTTCCTATGGTTAGCATTATTCTTATTTTTACTCACTTTTTATTATTTTTAATCTTAATATTTGTAGGGAAATAACATAATATGGCTTGTTATTTCTCAGAAGAAAAAGTGAAAATATGCTTCTACAATATTGATGCTACTTATTATAGTCAAGGAAAAGGTTTAATTATTTATGCCACAAATGACCACATATATACCAATAGAATATAAGTATTAACTATTATAATTATACTACTCTATTGATATAATTATTCATTACTAAGTTCATTAACATAAAATCTGATTAAAAATTGGTGCTATATCTGTGCACAAGTGGCTCACACCTATTATCCTAATTGCTCAAGAGGCTGAGATTTGTAGATGATGGTTCAAAGCCAGCAGACCAAGAGACTCCATGAGAAGCTTACACACAGTTAACTACCAAAAACGCCAGCAGTAAAGCTATGACTCAAGTGGTAGAGCACTACCCTTGAGCAAAAAAGCTCAGGGGCAGTTTAAACCTCAGGACTAGCACCAAAAAAAGAATGGGGTTATTAGTTGTGCAATGGTAATTTTTTTCTTTTCTTTTCTTTTTTTTAATAAGTTTTTTATTGTGAAAATACTGTACAGAGGGGTTACAGTTACATGAGCAAGGTAATGAGTACATTCCCTATTGAGCATTGTTGCCTCCTCCTTTGTTTTCCCCTACCATCCCTTCCCTCCCATCTCCACAACTACACTCCCCCCCCCCACGCCCCCGGCCTAAATTGTAAAGTTTGGTTTTCAACATAGTGTCTTGTATATCTCATTGTTACAATGGGTCATCCTGTATCCTTATTTCAGCATTTTGTTATTTCCATTCTTCTCCTCAGATTAGAAAAATGTATATACAAGATGCAGGGCACTGGAATCAACTACAGTGAAAACAGGGGTTGTACCATGGGGGAAGAACACACAAAGAAACAAAAAAAAAATCACAGAGTACATTATAAGTACATTAAAAACAACAGCAGCAAAGATAAAAATCTCTTGTGTCCCTATCTTGGGGTTCATTTTGCTTAGCATCAGGTTATATGGTCATACAGTACATAGCTTTTGACCTCTTCTCCTTGTTCTAGACATATATTAGTTATTGAGGAAAACCATAGGACCTATGTTTCTTTGGGCCTGGCTTACTTCACTTAATACAATATTTCCAAGTCTTTCCATTTCCTAACAAATGGGGCAATGCCATTCTTTCTGATGGAGGCATAGAATTCCATTGTGTGAGATATATATATATATA
>NW_012267310.1:6736217-6791757 GCF_000151885.1 Dipodomys ordii | reverse complement strand
ATATAATTTTTTCCAAGTCTTTCCATTTCCTAACAAATGGGGCAATGTCATTCTTTCTGATGGAGGCATAGAATTCCATTGTGTATAGATACCATATTTTCTTGATCCATTCATCTACTGAGGGGCATCTGGGTTGGCTCCATATCTTAGCTATGGTAAATAATACTGCAATAAATATAGTTGTGCTGGTAGCTTTAGTCTTGTTTGTGATCATTCGAGTAAATGCCCAAAAGCGGTTTGCTGGGTCATAGGGGAGCTCTATGTGGAGTCTTTTGAGGAACCTCCATACTCCTTTCCAAACTGCCTGAACAAGTTTACACTCCCACCAACAATGCAGTAAGGTTTCCTTCTGTTCACATCCCCTCCAGCATCTGTTGTTATTAGAGTTCTTTATTATAGCCATTCTAAGTGGGGTGAGGTGGTATCTCAGTGTTGTTTTGAATTGCATTTCTTTTATGGTTAGAATGGTTGAGCATTTCTTCATGTGTCTATTGGCCATCCTTCTTTCCTCTTCAGAGAAGTTTCTCTGTAAGTCTTTAGCCCACTTATTTATCGGGCAGTTGTTTTTTTGAGGATTTGTTGTTGAGGGATTTAATTTTTTGAGTTCCAGGTATATTTTAGATATGAGACCCTTGTCCATTGTATGGCTAGTGAAGATCTTCTCCCAATTCGTGGGCTTTCTATTGATCTTGCTAGCTATATCCTTAGCCATGCTGAAGCTCTGCAACTTCATGCAATCCAATTTGTCCAACCTTTCTTTGAGTTGTTGTGTTTCTGGGTCTCTATTAAGAAAATTTCTGCCTGTGCCAAGGAGTCCTAGAGTTTTTCCTATTCCTTGATATAATGTTTTCAGGGTGTCTGTTTTCACTTTGAGGTCTTTGATCCATTTGGAGTTGATTCTGGTTCAGGGTGATAAATGAGTCTTTAGCTTTAGTTTTCTACAGGTGTTTAACCAAATTTGCCAGCATCATTTACTGAAGAGGCTATTTTTCTTCTGTTCTATTTTTTTAATCCCCCTTATTGGAGATTAGGTGGCTATAGGTCTGTGGATTCATTTCTGGGTCTTCAGTTCTATTTCATTGGTCCTCAGGTCTGTTCTTGTGCCACTACCGAGCTGTTTTGTTCAAATAATCTTGTAGGAAACAAATATTCCCTGGAAAAATATTGCCTACTCACTTAATATATGACTTGATTCAAGGCATAAATGCACTTTATACTTAGCTTTATTTTTCCAGACTCCAAATAAAACAAAAAACAATGTTGTGTTCTTTTTTTCCCCTTTACTAGTTGCAAAATTCTGAGCTTAGAAACAAAATTAGAAAGAATCAATCATTATTGGTAATAATAATGATATTAAGGTTTAAGTACATTTTTATTGAGTGGTCAAAATTACTCCTGGGTTAGTATTGAGAGAAATGATACAGGCCTACAACATCTGTTAGAACAATATCTGTTATTATTTCTAATTTTAAAGTATATTAAAAAAACTTATGGGGCTGGGAAGGTGGCTCAGTGGTAGAGCGCTTGCCTTGCATGCCTGAGGCCCTGGGTTCGATTCCTCAGCACCACATAACCAAAAAGAAAAAAGCCGGAAGTGGCTCTGTGGCTCAAGTGGTAGAGTGCTAGCCTTGAGCTGCAGAGCTGAGGGACAGCACCCAGGCCCAGAGTTCAGGCCCCACAACCAGACCCCCCCAAAAAAAAACTGTTAAAAAAAAGCCTTAAGCGGGTGCCAGTGGCTCACACCTGTAATCCTAGCTACTGAGGAGGCTGAGATCTAAGTACCTTTGTTCAAAGCCAGCTCAGACAGGAAAGTCCGTGAGACTCTTAACTCACATAAACCACTAAAAACCAGAAGTGGCGCTGTGGCTCAAGTGGTAGAGTGCTTGCCTTGAGCTGAAGAGCGCAAGTCCAGCACCCAGGCCCAGAGTTCAAGCCCCATGACCAACAAAAATAAATAAATAAATAAATATAAAAAATCTTAAATAGTCTACATAATAATGGACCTACACACATTTAATGTTAAGAAAGACAATTTGTACTGCAGGCTGCATGTTAAAAGTTATAAAGTTGTATTAACTATGGACTTGCATCTTTGAAAATTCCTTTAAAAATTTTTTATTCCTTTCTTGCTTGGGATAGCTTTGAGCTACAGTCCTCAGATCTCAGTCTACTGAGTAGATAGGATTACAGGTTTAAGCCACTGGTGCCTGGTCTAGACATTAACTTTGAGTAGTTTACAATATAATCTGTAACTATAAGAAAAGCTCAGGCCCCCTGATATGTTTACAGGTCAACAATAGTAGCTTCATTTCTAACCACGGCTGGGTCTAAGTCTCCTCCTGATGCCTAATATTCTGCGAAGAGTATTTTTATGGTTAATGCACAAAATAACAAGAGACCACAACAAACTACATTAACACAGTTAAAACCTTCATTCACATCAAACCTACAAACTAGCCTTTGTCCCAAGTAATTCATATATTAAAGGTTCAAGTCCATATAGCAGGAGAGAAAAATGTACATTTAATCTATTGATAGGCAGGACCAAGTTTCACAGCAAAAGAAATGTGTGCAGAATTCAGAGAAAAGGAAGGGAAGATTAGGAATAATAATTGAATCTGCTCAAATCCTCCTCAGTAACAGGATATTTGTAGCTGTGTTTTGCTAAATGAAATGGTTCCAAGCAACTTTATTTTCAGGGACTGCATATTTACATGTAGTGATATGCATGTCTAGTCTCATTTATTGTGCCATGGTATATTATTTACAGGCTCATGAAAAAAATCACATTAGGAAAATATGGTTGCTTTTAGAACATTAAAATTTAAATATATACATACGATGAGTTTCTGACAGCATTAATTATTCATTTCATCAACACTGCTGTTTTGTTTATGATAGTTCAAGAAGTGGAAATCTTACAGAAGCCAAGGGATTGTGAGAGTAGACATATGAGTTTTAATTTTGTTGTTCCATATTTCCTTTGCTAAATAGGGCATGCAGTTTACTGGACAGTGCATAAAGCACAGCTTTCCCTATTGGAACCAAGTTGGCAGGCAATTGGTTTTAATCCTTCCTAGAGATTGCTTGTGCATTACCATACATTTCAACTCTGATCCTCTAATGGTCCTCTGTTATGCTGTGATTACATGGATGAACTACAAAGAGATCATCTGACTAAATTGTCAAGTTAAGGGCACAGTATCTGTGCAAAGGAAAATGCTGCAATTCAGAATAAAATACACTGGTGATTTAAAATGATGTTTGACACTTTAAAAAGAATACAAATATGCTACTTAAAAAATTCTTCCCATGAAAGTGCTCTCAGGTAATTTTCTGCATATTGACAATCACAATAGAATGGCAAGAGTTGGCATGGATTTGAGGACAGAAATATATTTGCCCTCCTTTAGCTAGTAATTTTAAAGTTAGGAAATACTGAGAGGTACAGCATACTGTCAATGGGAACTGGTAGATTTTTGTGTCGTATTTCTTTCGTTCTCTATTAACAAGGAAGAAAAGCTTGCCTATTATAAGCTTTCCTTGATAATACTGTATTTATTGGCTCAATACAGCATTATTTCCTTCAGTATGTTCTTCCACATAATAACAAAGATAATGTTTGATAGTTACAGTATTTTTTCAATGATGGACACAAACAGTTGAGGACTAGACACAAGGAAAGCTCTGTTGCAGCCAAATTTCTAAGAAGTATTTCTCCATTATGCTTACCTATATTAATCTGTAAAACATTGTCAGAAGTTGCATTTCCACTGAGTCCACGTCTTCATATGTTACCAGTATATAGAATGAATTTAATATGTGGACATAATGCAGTTTTATATTGGTTTCACCATGTTCACTTTATTCAGCAAGATAATGTAATTCTACCTATGAACAACACTCAATACAAGCTAATGCTGGTTTACATAGCTACTCTATACACTTAAACATTTAATGCTTCCAAAGATTGTAGGCAACTCAATGTACTCACCTAAGTTGAATATTGCAGATATTTTCAATTTTTGTTTTTGTCGGTTGTGGGGTCTGAACTCTGGACCTGGGTGCTGTCCCTCAGCTCTTCAGCTCAAGGTTAGCACTCTACCACTTGAGCCACAGCGCCACTTCCAGCTTTTTCTGCTTATGTGGCGCTAAGAATTCAAACCCAGGGCCTCATGTGTGCAAGGCAAGCACTCTACCACTGATCCACCTTCCCAGCCCACTTTAAATTTTCTTAAGCAAGAATTAAACAGTAATCCTCCATGTCCCATGACTGAAGACATGAATTCTAAGTGTCTATATGGAGGTCCCTTTATTAGGCCTAAGTACAGGGAAAGAAATTGGTTGTGATAGTCAGCTTTTTATTATTTATTATTGTGACCAAGTGCCTGAGATAATCAAGTAAGAAGAAGGAAATGATTATTTTTTTCTTACAGTTGTGGAATATTCAGTCCATAGTTGGTTAGCTCTGTTGCTTTTGGGCCTATGAATGGGTAAGAGGAAGCAGCTCACCCACAGTTGCAGCCGGGGAGCCCAAACAAAAAGATGAGGGGCCAATGTTACAATATCCCCCTTATGACCATGAGACCTCCAACTCTTAAGGGTTCTACCATCTTTCAATACCACCACAGATTGGAAACCAAGCCTTTAACTCATGGGCCTTTTTAAAGAGACACTTTACAAAAGCCTAACTGGTGAATCAAAGATATCCAAAGAAATCTCTTTCCTCTTCACTGTTTGACCTTTTGGGGCTTGAACTGTGGGCCTGAGCACTCTGCCTCAGCTCTTCAGCTCAAGTCTAGCACACTACCACTTGAGTCACAGCGCCACTTCCGGTTTTCTGGTGGTTTATTGGAGATAAGAGTTTCACATCTTTTCTTGCCTGGGCTGGCTTTGAACTGTGATCCTCAGATCACAGCCTACTGAGTAGCTAGGATTACAGGCATGAACCACCGGTGCCCGGCTTGACTTATTTTTTAATGGAATGGAATGCATTTCACATTTTAAATGGGACATAGTCTCACATTCTTTTCTTCATTGCTTCACCCCAAGCCTCTAAGAAAAATTTTAGCATCAATACAAATGGTATAACTAGACATCCTGTGTCTTACAATGTGATGGAATGAAGTATTCTTGCCTTCAAAACTTGAACCTAAATCAAATGAGCCTCCAGTTTAGACATTACAGGATATACATTGCATAGAGAAACAGGTTCAGTGATACTACTAGAAAGCACAGAACTGAGAAAAAAAATAAGACTCTTTATAAGACAAATGACCCAGTTTCTTAAAAAAAATCAATGAAAAAGGGAGAAAGGACTGGGAATGTGAATGCAAAGAGCTCTTGTAGAATAAAGAAAACTTAATGGACAAATAAGCCAAACATGACAAGTAGAACTGGTTTGAAACCTGATTAAAAAGAGAAGACAAACGAAACTAACTGTAGAAATCATCTTTAGGACAATCAGTACATTTGAATATTGTTTTGATGCTAGATGGCATGGAAATTATTATAAATTCTGACAGATAAAATTAACATAATTTTCATGCTAAATGTTAAAGTATATTTATAATTTATGTATGTATTATAAAATAAGTTTCTTTAAAACTACTTATAATTTTTCTACCTCCTAATATTTAAAAATAAATTTGGTAATTCTAGGTCTAGTTATAATATGTTAATTTCTCTAGATTTTTATATACTTACATTTTCCATAATAAGTTTTTGTTGTTGTTTTGTTTTTTGGTCAGACATGGGGCCTGAACTAAGGGCCTGGGGGCTGTCTCTGAGCTTCACTCAAGGATAGAGTTCTAACACTTTGAGCCACAGCTCCACTTCTGGTTTTCAGTAGTTAATTTGAGATCATATTCTCACCCACTTTTTCCTTCCCTGGGCTGGCTTTGAACCTTGATCCTCAGATCTCAGACTCCCATGTAGCTGGATTATAGGCATGAGCCACCAGCACCTGGTTATAATAAGTTTTAACTTCAGTTTTTATCTTTTTAGCAATTTCTTTTTATTTCTGGTTTATCTGATTCTCTCATAAAGTGGGTATCTGTATATTTAAGTCTTTCCCAGGAAGGTTGCCCATTGGTTACACATAATTACCCAAGGAGGATGATACTTAGCTGAGTGTTCAGCAGCAGTACCTCAACAGATCAGATCTTTACCCGGGATTTTTTTGTTTCTTTTTTTTTCATCTTTAGCATTAAAGATCCATTTGTAGATTCATGACTATGCAAATGACTCTGCTTTTACTTTTGAGGGATTAGGAAAAGTTGGTTCATGTTGATTTATACTGGCAGCCTAAAGTGTGCACCTGGACAGGAAATAAGACTCTACCTTGAAAATAACCAGTACAAAAATAGGCTGGAGGTATGTCTGAGGATTATGGGTTTCTGCTTGACAAGCATAAGGTTCTGAATCCAAACTGCAGTAACACATACAACACAAACTACATTAACATTAAGCAAACAAGACTTTTACATAATTGTTTGCCATTGCTGGCTGCTTTTCTGAACTTTTAAAGTATAGTTTAAAGATGAATGATGACGTGTATATCATTGAACAGATTTGTTGTATGTATATTGGAAATGGACAATTTGAACCACAGCATAATTTAAAATGTCAGTGCATCAGAGGATACAACATAATAAAAAAGCAATCTATGGAATGGAAGAAAGTATTTGCAAATCTGATAAGGGTAAATCTCTAGATTAGATAATGAACTCCAAACCATCAACAAGGAAAAGCACCCTTACTTCTTAAAATCAGCAAAGGACTTTGACAGATATTTCTCTAAAGATATACAACTGGCCAACAGTTAATTAGAAGATGCTTAATATCATTAAGCATTAGAGAACTACAAATCAAAACCATAATCAGGTATCACTTAACTTTTTTTTGGGGGTCCGGTCGTGGGGTCTGAACTCTGGGCCTGGGCGCTGTCCCTCAGCTCTTCAGCTCAAGGCTAGCACTCTACCACTTGAGCCACAGTGCCACTTCCAGCTTTTTTCTTTTTGCTTATGTGGTGCTGAGGAATTGAACCCAGAGCCTCAGGCACTCAAGGCAAGTGCTCTACCACTGAGCCAACTTCCCAGCCCTCACTTAACATTCTTTAGGATAACAACTATCAAGATATGGACAAATTAAAATCCATGTGTACTTTTGGTGAAAATGTAAAATATTATAGACAGTTTAGAGAACAGGTAGCAGAATGGTAAGATCCTCACAAAATTAAAGTTATGATTACCATATGATCTAGCAACTCCAATTCTTGGAATAGTCATTTGAAAGAATTGAAAGAAGGGTCCATGTTCATGGCAACATAATTCACAATAACAAAATATAGATGCAACTCATATATCTACAATCAGATAATGATAATATCCTCTTTACATTTTTAGTAGTTGCATTATTTAGCCTTAAAAAGAAATACTGATTGGTTTCTATTACAACATGGATAAATGTACAAGAAATTATGCTAAGCAAAACCAGTCCAATAAGACCACTCTTGTATAATTCCACTTGATGAGATATCTATGGAATCAGATTTATTCATATGAAAAAAAAATCAGAAAGGTGATTGACAAGCATCGGAGAAGTTGGAAGTTACTTTAGTGAGAATGGGGCTTCAGATTTTGTGAAGTCCAGAAGAAGCATCCTGCTTCTCTTGCATTCTATGTGCTGAAAGAAGACTGGGGGCCTTTGAGAAGTAGAATCTGCCGTTTGAGAAAGAATTTGACTTCTCTTTTATCATGTATATGGAAATATTATACTAGAGTCTACTGAAAGTATATGCATGCCATATATTTGAATATGCCATTAAATAATATAGTTTCTAAGACACAAAATACTTTAAATGTCATCACCTTTCTATAGCAACATGTACTTATTTGAGGACAGAGTTAATCCTGAAGCCATCTCCTTAACCTTAATCTTTAATCTATATAATATCTATGTACCCTAAAACTATATATCTAAATAATAATTTGTTTCATGATCTTGAAAAAAATCATGATCATCTTTCCAGCTTCCAACTTTATCATTTCTAATATTAAAAAAAAAGTTTTTAAGAAATTGAAAATCATAGGATTCTATTGTATAATGTTTGTCTTCTATTTTCTTATTCTGATTCCTATAAGAAATGAGAGTAATTTTTAATAATATCTTATTGTTTAGACTAAAAATACCCACAGACCTTGGATTAATGAATTTTACTTTTCATTTCTTCAGCATCTATTCACAGAATCTGGCACAATATATGGTAAAGTCAACTAGACAATGAAAAAGCAACAATAAAATCACCTCACAGGAATCCTAGATTCTTAGGATATGTGTGTAATTATCCAAAGCTTTAGGCAATTCAGAGAAATTGTCTAAAATAATAATAAAAGCATTATACTAAACACATCCATAGATGTGTGCTAACCATCTATGTAGGTATGTAGATGGAGCTAACCTGGATTGGCGTGTATTGGCACAATATTTTCTTGGCCTATTTCAACGATATACTTCCTTGTAGACAAACCTCTAATATTGGTTCCTGTTCTTCACTCATTGCATTACCAGTTCTAGACATATCTGTTGAATGATGAAAATATTTAATAGTTTATACTCTGTCCATTGCTTTGTATGTGAGGTCCCACTCACTGTCATTTTTCACCCTTATTATTAGGCTCTTCTGAACTACACACTAAATTCAGTTGTTTGCAGTTTTTTTGTTTTTTATTGTAAAAATAGTGCACAGAGGGGTTACAGTTACATGAGTAAGGTAATGAGTACATTTCCTATCAAGCATTGTTACCTCCTCCTTTGTTTTTCCCCTACTATCCCTTCCCTCCCCTCCTCCCCAACTCCCCTCTCTCCACAAGTTGTAAAGTTTGATTTCTACATAGTGTCATGTACATCTCATTGTTACAATGGGTCAGTCTGCATCCTTGTTTCAGCTTGCAGTTGTTTTTTAATGTAGCATATTATATGTCCTCTGCGTGCTAACGTTTCTCCTCAAACAACAATCTTTCCTTCTGTTATTTTACATCTTATTTAGCTACACTACCTAATCATCCCAGCTACATTCCTGGAGGCTTATTTTTTCCTTAGTGTTATGTTGTATAAGTTACAAATAAATTGTATGAACAAGACTATGGCTTAATATTTTGATATATGTATATTTTATGAAATAATCCCAATTATATCACTTGACAAAATTTAACATGCTTTCATATTAAAAACCATCAACAAATTAGGAAGAGCATAATTACCTCAACATGATAAAAGCCACATATGACAAAACCCCTGCCAACATCCTGTTCGATGGTGAAAAATTGATACTTTTTCTTTAAAATCGGGGACAAGGTTAGAAGAGTGCTTGTTCTTAGCACTTCAATTCAACATAGTCACTTCAAATTCTTATGAGTAATTCACAAGAAAAAAATTAAAAGACATCTGAGTTAGAAAGTGAAATGGGAGGGGCTGGGAAGGTGGCTCAGTGGTAGAGCACTTGCCTTGCATGCCTGAAGCCCTGGTTTTGATTCCTCAGCACCACATAAGCAAAAAGAAAAAAGCCGGAAGTGGTGCTGTGACTCAAGTGGTAGAGTGCTAGCCTTGAATTGAAGAGCTGAGAGACAGCGCCCAGGCCCAGAGTTCAGGCCCCATGACCAGACCCCCCCCAAAAAAAGAAAGAAAGAAAGAAAGAAAGTGAAATGGGAGCCATCTTTTTCTCAAAACACTGGAATCTTATTTGTTATAATATATATTTTTAAATCTAAATCTGTTAATAAGCCCATTTTATACATCTTCACACTACTACTTTATATCATGTAATAGTATTGCAACAAGTTCTTCAGTATGCTTGTTTGGTGAAAAAAAATCAGTAATTAATTTCTCCTCATGTATACTTCCTACACTCACTCTGCAAAGAGCTAACAACATGACCTGTTTGAAAAGTCATATTTTAAATAATGCAACTGCTTAAAATGCTTACATGGATCTTAGTTACCTGTTGAATAGGTTTCAAAATCTATAAAGAAATGGCATATCAGCTAAGCATATTTCCTTTTTTTCACCATTTCATGGGCTGATATTTATTTCAGGTACTGATAATTCATAATGGTCTTTATGTCTTTTTCATACTCTAATTTTGTTTCACAAAGATTTTTATAATAATAGGAAAGAGTACCCACTTTCTCATCTCCATCTCAACTCTTTCATATTCCCTTTATCTCAGCCAGTGCATACTCATATTATGACTTAGTACACACATTATTTCCTTTCTGAATTTCTCATCTTAAATATTACATTTCTTATAGGTATCTAATAATACCACGTACATATTTAAATTATTGTATTTGCTTTATGTATAAATATATATTTAACTTTTTACCTTCAGGGATTATTCTAATTACTATTGCCATTTGCTGTTTAATGATGTCATAAACCTTACACAGGTGAAAAAGAGGAAAGAAGGGAGGAGGGGAAGAAGAAAGAAAAGAAGAAGGAAAGAGGGACGAAAAGGAAGAAGAGGAAGTAATTCAGAATGTAGACTATTTTTTGACATTGAGTATCTTTCTCTTCATTTTTAAGGTCAACTTTTATTCTTAGATTCGATATTTAGAGAAAGATGGAAGAAACTAATAATATTTTGTATTTGGTTTCTCAAATACCTTGTATCTAGATATAGCAGAGATCCTCATCCATCAAACCAAATGGGTTGATAGAAACATTATGTATAGCTGTTCTCTCCTCAATGTTAATTTTTAAAATTCAGAATCCTGGTTTTTATGACCAGGACTTTCCAAATTGTTACTTTTCCCTGGTCCTTTGATTGAAAGGACCTTTTATGCCAAGTAGATTTGTTTCTTAAATTTATTGTCCAGCTACATTCCACTTTAACTTGCAAATTGGCCACTGTGCTTGCAAAGAGATTCTTTTTTTTCAGTCTCACAGCTCTAATACCATGGCTTCTTTTATTCAGGAGGTAATGCAGTGGTCTCCTGTGGCCAGAGAGAGAGAAAGTTTAATACTCAGGGCTTCTGTTTCATGTCTCAAGCCTCCACTATTGCAAAATATGCATTCTCACAGCTTATTTATTACCAACCACAACATTTATTATCTTCATAGACAAGTATAAATATAAATGAAACAACAGATAAAAAGAATGTTAAAAAGCATGAGAGAGATAATTTAAATGGAAAAATAAAAGAAGAAATTCTGAGAGTAGAAATGAGACATATATGTCATTTCTGTATTTTGAAGAATCCAATTAACATTGTTTTTATTTTAGATGTAAGGTAAAGTTAAAAAGATGCTTTAAATCACAAAAAATTAATAAAATTTATACATCAAAATTGACAGTCTCATTACATGATATATTTTCCCATCCCCACGATTGCTTTAGAGATGACCACAGAATACATATTACTGCTCTCCATGGAAATGTTTAGTATTCAGCCTTCTTTCTAAAAATCATACAATCTAGATATATATATTTTATTTGAAAACAAAAAAATTAAGACTTACTAATTGATACAAATGCAAGTTGAGTCTGTTCTAATACAATATTTCCACAGAATGTTTTGTACTTATCCATGTTTCCAAAGACTATAAGATAATTCTGAAAACTAAATACTATCAAAGAAAGCATTGCAAGGTCTTCTACTTTCAAAATATGCTAATAATCCTTAGAAAGGAAGTCCTTAAGACTGGTTACTTCCTGTTTAAATCAGTTATCAGCTCCACAAGGAAGATAAAAGTGGAAATAAGATAATTTAATGTAAGGAATATCAATGGGATACAAACATTTCTCAAATTATGTAGCATTGAACTATAAAATATCCTTAATATTTTATATATATAATTTTTAATATATAAATATCTTTAATATTTAATATCTTACTAAGTAGGCATCCACAGATGGTTTGGGATTTTTGTTATTGTTGCTGTTCAATTTGCTTTTTATTTGTTTGATTTTTTGAACTGGGGCCAATCAGAGATTAGTACCTTCTTCTGATTTGAAATTAAATGTTCTTTACAAAGATCAATAACTATATCTTTTAGCTTACTTTGGTACCTTGTTTCAATATTTTTCTATGATCTTACATATTACTGTATCTTTCTAAACTTAGTTAACCCTATTACACTCAAGAAATCAATCTGAGTCACAACATCCTCTTTTAAATGAACTGGACTCCATTTCTATAAAGCTGTAGTTATATTTGCCATCCATCTATCCTATTTTCCATGTAGAAATTAAGAAAGAACTGCTACATTCAATACTGTATATTATATACCAGGAAACAGGAAACCTCTGAAGCAGGCCATATCATCTTTATCAAAACTATTCAACTCTGTTGTAATACAGAGTCAGCCATACACAATTGTTATGGCTGTGTTTCAATAAAACTTCATTTCTAAAAACACATCGTGGATTAGATTTTTTCCCATGAATGGCAATTTGGTAATCTCATTAAGATAAGCACTAAATGGTATATGTTATGCAAATATAATAATTGAGATGTATGTGAACAGGAAATTTTAAGGAAATAAAAACAAAGCTTCTAAAAATTGGTTAAAATCCTCAATTCTTGAATATAAGGCTATTGATATTTCAGCCAGTATCATAGTGAAAGGTAGAGAAAAAAATAAAAGGAAAGCTTGGTTCTGGTGGCTCATGCCTTTCATCCTAGCTACTCAGGAGGCTGAGATCTGAATACCAAGGTTTGAAGCCAGCCCTGGCAGGAAAGTCCATGAGATTCTTATTTCCAATTAACCACCAAAAAAGCAGGAAATAGACCTGAAGCTCAAGTAGTAGAACCCTAGCCTTGAGCACAAAATCTCAGGGACAGCACCCAGACCATGAGTTCAGGCCCCAGGACCATCACCATAAGCAAAAAAGTGAAAGGGAGAACCAGAACAATAGTAGTAGTGAGAGATATATTGTGATTTTTCTCTAAAAGTTAAAGATTATGTTAATATATAATTTATTAAGAACAGAATATGAAGGCTTCAATTCTACTTTAGAAAAAAATACAGCATTGCCGGTTGGCGGTGGCTCATGTCTGTAATCCTAGCTACTCAGGAGGCTGAGATCTGAGGATCACAGTTCAAAGCCAGCCCAGGCAGGAAAGTCTGTGAGACTCTTATCTTGAATAAACCACCAGAAATCCGGAAGTGGTGCTGTGGCTCAAGTGGTAGAGTGCTAGCCTTGAGCTGAAGAGCGCAGGGACAGCGCCCAGGCCCAGAATTCAAGTCCCACGACCGACAAAAAAAAAAGAAAGAAAGAAAAAGAAAAAGAAAAGAAAAGAGAAGAAAAAATACTGCTTCAACATGTTATGTGGTATTCTATGTTAAGAAAAACAGCCAACAAAAATATTTTTCCACAGCATGTGTACATACATTGGGAAGCAAAAGGACCTTAAATATTAAAAACAATGTTGGACAAAACAGGACATGTTAAGTGAAATAAACCTAGTTCAGAAGGACAAATATTATGTATTTTCTAGATGCAAAATATACATATTTGCATAAAACATGATTTTAGTTGTGGGATTATTTAGAGTAGAAAAGATGGAAGGGAAGAGGGAAAGGGAATGATTGAGTGATGGCATACTGAAACCCACTACAATCTATTGCAAAATCAAGATGGGGAATGTAAAAGAGAGCAATGGAAGTAGTTAGTTGATCAGTGGGCAATATATGCATTTGTGAAATACCATAACGAAATCCTTTTGTAAAATTAATATACCCTATTAAAATGAAGAGAATACACACATACACACACATATATACACATACCTACATGAGTAATTTTAAAAGTACTTGACCACCTAAAATAATTGTGATGAGCAATGTTTTCTGTATTCTTAGATGAACTGTCATAAAGAGCATTTCGGGAATAATTAGTAGGTCAAAATGCTCTGTATATAAAAATATACAACTTCATTTCATTTGAAATACTTCTTTGTAAAATGTGGGTAACTATAAAACATTTGTTGCTGACTTTTAGGCCTTAAAACATAGGATTATAAGTTTTGGTATAGATTTAAACACTATGATAATATAATATATCCAAGGAAAAGATACAAGTGTAAGGTTAAAATATCATTTATTTTTTACATTATCTTTATTTTTATGGAATTCTTATTATGAACTAATGGTAGTTTACAATGAACCATTCAAAGTGTTATTAATAGCAGTTCCTGTGAATATGAATATAAATTACAAATGGACCAAGATTGGTAAATATCTGAAGAATCTCAGCTTGGAAAAATTTTCAATTCTAATGTTGATTTGGTTTCTGGGATAGAGTTCAAACTGCCATTGTATTTTCCTGTATTTTATTGCTATTTGCTAGGTACCTTTCCTAGAGTATTTTTAAGATAATATTTTTACTCTATTAAATTCAAGATGTAAAATGTCTAATATATATTAGGCTCACAATACATTTAAGTTATACGATTTTTGATTAAATAATACCATTTTCATTATTGTCTTTTTCTTATCTCTTACCTTTTTTTGTTTTGTTAGTCATGGGGCTTGAATTCAGAGCCCAGGCACTGTCTCTGAGATTTTATTCAAGGCTAGAGCTCTACCACAGCTCCACTTCCAGTTTTGGGGTGTTTAATTGGAGATAAGGGTCTCATGAACTTACTTGCCCAGGCTGGCTTCAAACAGTGATCCTCAGATCTCAAACTCCTGAGTAGCTAGGATTACAAGCATGAGCCACAAGCTCCCAGCTCTCTTATCATTTTTAATGTAGTTATTTCTTCACATCTTAAATTAAAATATACAGTAATGATATTAGCTAGATGATTTTTGTTTCATTTCCTCATGTCCTATGTTATTTTTTGGCTAGCTACTTGTAAAGTCTTCTTGAAAACTGATATGAAACTTTGTAAAAGTTCTTATTCTTGTGGAAAAAAGTTTAGCTGATATGAAACATTTAGATTATGTTACTTTATTTATAAAAAGTTTATTTTGAAGTATGTGGGGAAATCAAGTTTCTCTTTATTGTGAAATTCAGTGTTTTATGTTATAACATATAACAGAGAAAAATCCATCCTCACACCTTATAAAATGTTCCCTGTGATACAATCTTAGCTAGCCCTGAACAATACGAATATACAATGAAAAACTAAAACAGAAATTTCTTCAAAACTCCATTGCTTAAAAGAAAAATGTTTGATAGTCGACATAAGTAGTGGCCATGAGAAAAAGAGATCACAAAGTCTCTGAGAAAACACTGTATGTAATTAAAACTTTCTGACACTCAGGTGATCTCAGACTTGCAGGCTGTACCTAGGGACATGAATTCCTCAAAGGCAATCTCAGTAAGTATTCAAACCACAAAGGCTAATGTTGCTGTTCTTACCCTAGAGACAACTGCATTCAGTCTATTGAAAGTATATTGGTGACCACTATTTAAACTACTTTTGCTTAAAAGCACTGACTTGTTACAAATTAACTAAAAAAAAATGAGAGAAAAGCTTGGCATCCATGCCTCCATTTTGCATCCATCTTAGCCTAAACTATTCACATTAAAGGCACCTTGAGTTCTAGGACATATATCTTTATAACCGGGGATTAAAACTAACCCTGACTAAGAATAGTCTTCAAGAACAGATTACATCTAGATGAAGATGATTATCTATATAGTAAATGAGGCTGTAACATGGGCCAAAGAAGAATCATCTCATGGAAAACAGATTGCTCCCCTCAGTGATAACAACCTCTCCAGATCCATTGCAAAACCTGAACTGAAACAATGATTAACTGAGTCACATTTGTACTTGGGACTGTTTTATTCTATATACATTTTGCCTTTTACACCTAATTCTTCCTCTATTTAAATCTGTTACTCATACTTGTACCCTGAAGAAGGCCAAATAACAAATCTTCTTTCTCTGCCCAGCTTCATCATGTCTTTATTTGGTACATGGGTATTAGTGGCTGATTATATCATATTCTTTTTCTAATCAACTTTCCTATCACTTTTACTACATTTCATATCTTGTGTAAATTTTATTACCAGACACAAAGACCTAAGTAGGTAGCTGTGATCACTCTCTAATAATACGTGTACTGTGGATTATTTGGATAATTATATTATTTTAAAGACACAAACGCTATGTTTAGAATTACTTAAGAAACAAAGTGAAAAGTTAAAAAATTTTATCTGTCAGTTTCTTAAAAGGCATAAAAATTATAATATATTATATTTAAAATAATTATTCAAGCCCGACTCTAGAAACTCATGCCTTTAATCATAGATACTCAGGAAATAATGAATGGGAGGACTGCATTTTGGGACTAGCTTAAGCAAAAAGTTTGAGAGACCCTATCCCAACCAATACCTGGATGTGATGGTATACACTGTGATTCCAGATAGATAAGTGGCTAAGTTTGAGACTCCACTCTAGCGTAGGGGGGAAAAAAGTTCATGATACTCTACCTCAGCAGATAAAGGCTATCAGTAGTGGTATCACCTTTTCCTCTTAGCTGTGGTAGGAAATATATAAATAGGAGGATCATAGACCATGCCAAAAAAAAAAAACAAAAAGGAAGACTCAATGTTAAACAAAAGCAGAGTAAAAAGGCTGAAGGCATTACTCTAGGAGTAGAGTGTCTGCCCAACAAATATGAAACCCTAAGTGCAAACCTCAGTACCACTAATAATACTTAGAACTATAATTATATAACATAATAATATATAATATGCAAATATATTATTATTATGCAATATAACATTTGTCAAGTTCTAGGCTATATGCTCAACAATGGAGAAGACAGTTCTAACCACTCTCATGGGCTACACCGACTACTAGCAAAAACAATTTTAGGCCTTGAGTTAAAATTCCAGATGTTCTACGTGTCATGTCCAATCACTCACTCTATATGCTAAACAAAGATAGGAAATTTACTATGTGGTATGGCAGCTATTGGAAGTCAGCAGTTCAGTCCATCTTCAGATATCTTCTGGGGACAGATATTAGCTTTAGATTAAGTAGGGAGAAATGGAGACAGGTGAATGGATAGAACTATGTATAGTCAAAAGAGTTCCAAGGCTTAGATGTATACAGAAGTGTTCAGAGGTAGCCACCAGTGGCATCAGAGGTGGTCTGATAGTCCATTGTCTTGTTGCAAGGTAAATCATCCCAGAAGCCACATTTTAAAATATAGAACATTGGAGTCTTTATTATACCATTAGCAGGCTGCAGGCCGCCAGTTGTTACAAAGGCCTGTAGCACTTAAATACACATAACCCAGCTAGGAAACATGCTAAAGAAGAAAGAAATAACAACCAGGCCTAAAGAAATATAGGTCCCATGGTTTCCCTTATTTGCAATAACTAGTATATGTCTGAGACAAGCAGAAATGGTCAGATAAGTTGATGTTAGGCAAAATGAACCCCAAGATAAGGACTCAAATGTTTTTTCTTTCTTGCTATTGATTCTAATATATTTATAAGATATTTCTTGTTGCTTTGTATGTCCCTCCCCCACAGTACAACCCCTGTTTTCACTGTACTTGCTGTTGGTATAATTTGTCGAGGGGAAGGGAAAAAACAAATTGTTTAAAATGGGATACAGGTGGACCCATTGCAACAATGAGATGTACAAGTTGTTATGTCGAAAAACAAACTTTACAACTTTGGCATGGGGGAATTGGGGGCAGGAGGGGGTAGGGGTATACAGGAAGGGATGGAAAGGGGACACAAAGGAGGGGGCAACAATGCTTGATAAGAAATGTACTCATTACCTTGTTCATGTAATTATAACCACTCTGTATGCTTTTTCACAATAAAAATAATAATAATAATAACAAGAACAATATCAACATGCCAATTCAGCTCCAATGGAGAGCTGAATTGGGACTCCATGATGAGTGGAGAAGAGCCAGAAGACAGGACAAAGGACATGATCACAGAGACATATGTGGCATGGAGTCCAGGGGCTGGGCTGGTTGGGGCCTACAATAGGTAGGCACAGGGGGGCAGATCCTCAGGAAATTCCCAGTCCCAGACACTAGACTGACAGATTTAGAAACCTATCAGCCAAGTGCCTGTTCCTGCTTCCAGAGTCCTAGCACACTCATTACCTGTGAGGCAGGTGATGGGGGGGGGGTGTTCCTTCCCCAAGCATGAAGACAAGATGACAGACCCTACCATCCACCATGTGGCCAATATAGTGCAGGCCAGACCTGGCCTCCTTACTTCATTCCCTCCTTTCTTTTCTTATGTACATGAAATCAAATCATTGATTTCTCTGTAAAAGGGCCGATTTTTTGCCTAGGCCGTTTACTCCTGTAATTTATGGTGTCTCCAGCAGTTAAAAGTTGGGTTCCATATGGTTGGTACCCATACAGTCGGGGGACTTTGCCCTGCTTTCCCATGTCAGGCAGGTTGTACTTTACAAATTTATGTCCCACAAAAGAATGTCCTGCAACCAAAGTCTTAGGTTAGGCAGATCCAAAACAGTCTTTCGCCAGGTATCAGCTGCAGGTAATGGAGTCAGGCAAAAAGGAATCTAGTCCACTTTGACCATAGTGGAGGTGGTCAGGATGATAATGTAGTCTCCTTCAGATATTACCAGGTTGTGTTTGAACTTTTACACAAACAGGAATCTCCAGGTTAGAAGAAATGGACTGGACAACAGCAGCAATGTCTCCCAGCAGCTTGGGTAGAGTGTCACAGCTCCTGCTGAGATACCTGCCATTTCTGCACAAACTGGTTACCTAAGGTCTGACAATAGTGAAATTTCCCACTATCTTCCTGGTTGTACACTGGCTCTTGCAGGCTGGAACCCCATTGTTTTTTAAGCCAGGTTAGGCAGTAGCTCCTCCTGGATAATTCACCAAGGTGACAACTTTTTAATAACCAGAGGACTTCTTCAAGCTGACTCAGGGGCATTGAGACTACCTTGTCAGGAACCTGTAACCTTAGCCTATTTTACCAATGGGTTGCCAGAATGAGATGTTATTAGGAGTACTATTTTACTCCAAACTGGATTTTATATACAACATTTAACTTTTAACAAATGCACAGACTTTTTCTCCAGCTGGAGCAATGTAGCTTATTTAGCATACTAGTTTGCAAAAGCATCTTTCTGGCTGGCTTAGGAACATGATCTCTAGTGACCCTAACCATGCCTAAGTCACCTGTGTAGGCCTTTAGACAGATCTCAAAAGGGACACAATCTCAGGTCCACAGCCTTCTTTCCTGAATAGGTGAATTTAAGTGGCTGCTGCCAGCCCAAAAGTTACTACCAATTAGAGCTTTGAGCAAATACAGGCGAGTTGGGATTTTAAACTAACCCCCACATTTTACAACCTTAGCTTTTTACTACTATCACAGATAACTAGCAAGTTCCTGTCCCTTTACAAGGTAGATAATCATGGACATTAGGCATGCTTACAAACTATCTTCCCATGACCTCCTGGCTCTGACCAATTTTTGAAGGGCCATGCACAAATGACTCCAGGATCTGACACCACCTCTGCCATACAAGCAGTGGCTTAATGTCTCAGGATGCTCCATTGTTGCCAGGGTCCCAGGGTGCCTTTCTCCATGCTGGGATAAATGCACCCTTGGCATTTTCCTTGATAGGTTGTTGGACTTGAAGTCAGGGTTTGAGCACTGTCCCTCAGCTCTTTAGCTCAAGGCTAGCACTCTGCCACTTTGAGCTCCAAAGCAATTACTTTGCTGGTGGATTAGCAATGACAATCTCTCAGGGACCTTTCTCTGCCTGGGCTGGCTTCAAACCAGTTTTCAGATCCATGAGTCTTATACATACAGCCACTTTATTCCAATTAAAAGCAACAAAGATGGTCACTGGAAATAGTTCTATAAGCATGGTCTAACCTAGAACCTTTTTATTGGTCATGGGGCTTGAACTCTTGGCCTGAATGCTGTGCCTCAGCTCTTCAGCTCAAGGCTAGCACTCTGCCACTTTGAGCCACAGCACCACTTCCAGCTTTTTTTCTTAATGTTGTGCTGAGGAATTGAACCTAGGGCCTCATGCATGCAAGATAAGTACTCTACCACTGAGCCAACTTCCCAGCCCCGTACCTGGAACTTATTAAGAGCCAACATCTGACAAACTTGTGGGCCTGCTGTAAACTGTTACAAAAAAACCTATAAGGGAAAACTGGAATAGCAATTAAACAATGATTTTGGTAATCCTAATTTACCTTTTTGGATTTAAAAAAATTAGAACAATTTTAATTTTAAACTTTGTCCAAGAGGCCAGCCACTCTTAGTATTTCTCAATTTTTACAATGGGGACCCCATTTTTAATCCCTTTTCCTAAAAGCACATTAATTTGCATTTAAATGCCCCATTGGAACACTGGGTACACCCATTACCTCTCAGCCAAAGGTTTTTTTAAAAACTGGAAACCCCTTTTATTTTTAAGTCTGAGCAAGAATTACAAGCACTAACACTGTACCAAGAATCTAGACTTAGCATCTTTTTGTCCTTTTAAAAATACATCCAATTGCAAAAATAGCATAGAAATCAAATTACATCATATAAATAAACTCTTTTCAACTCTGCTTTAAAACTTTATTTTTTTTACTTAAATACATCCTAAGGGACAGTTTTAGAAATATTACAACACCAATTTTTGCCATCAGGTTTCCAGTGTCCATCTGCATGGAAAAGAGACAGGATGAACATGGGCCTGTTGGCCTGTTCTACAGAATGGGCATACACCCAATCTGACTCTGTAGGGATAGATGACTGCCTTTGTGCCTGCTTACCTTCTACCACCATGTGTGAACTCCCTCAGGGCCTGTCCCACCATGCATGGAGCTGCTGAGCTCACTTTTTCAGAGCACCCCTCACCCCTGAAGATAAGCACACAGGCTTATCCTAAATTTTCCTGTCCTTTTTAATCTCTGACTGAGAAACCAAACGGTTTAGACGCACAGAATAAGCAATGTCCTTAACATCTGCTCCGCTGTCCTCTTCAATTTCCAGATGTACCAGTCCCCAAGTTTCAGAAAAACATATAAACACAATATAGGACAGAGTACAGGACAGAGAAACGGAGACTTACTTCTGGAAGATTTCTAAGTGACTCCAAAAAGATGTTTAGATGGCAAGTCTGGCATTGACAAGCTGGCTCTCAGAGTGACAGAAAGACCACAGGGCCCTGGAACTTCCCAGGGGCGCACCTCCCCTGTAGCAGTTTCTGTCCCTTGGCAGCTGGCCCACCAAGACCATCCGTCGGTGGCTTCAAGGAACCCAGATGCCCTACTTGGCACTGGGGCCCCACGTTGGGTACCATATGTTGTAAGGTAAACCATCCCAGACTCCACATTTTAAAATATAGAATATTAGAGTCTTTATTATACAGTTATCAGGCTGCAGGCTGCCAGATGTTACAAAGGCCTGTAGCACGCAAATACACATAACTCAGCTAGGAAACATGCTAAAGAGGAAAGAAATAACAATAATACCAAGAAGCCAATTCAGCTCCACTGTAGAGCTGGATTGGGACTCCATGATGACAGGAGACAGGACACGCTCACATGGCAGGGAGTCCAGCAGTGAGGCTGGTCCGGACCTAAAATAGGTGGGCACAAAGGGCAGATCCTCAGGAAATACCCAGTCCCAGGCACTAGACTGACAGATTCAGTAACCTATCAGCCATGTGCCTGGCCCTGCCTCCAGGGGTCTGAGCATGCCCATTACCTCCAAGGTAGGTGATGGGGGAGGGGTTCCTTCCCCAAACATGAAGACAAGATGCTAGACCATGTGGCCAATATGGAGCCGACCAGACCTGGTCTCCTTACTTCAGTCTCAGAAGTGGTCAGGTGAGGACTGTTGCAACTAATAGTTGTTAGGCAAGTAGCCAGGTCTGTTCCCTCTTGACTTCCAAGATGAGTACAACAGGACCACAAGAAGGAACGTCTCCGGTCAAATGACATAGACACAAAATGGTAGAGTCTGGACTGCCTAGCCTTTTCCTGCTGTCAGTTAAATTATGCCTAAGTAGACAATCAATATTATTCCACAAAAACAGTATTTAAGGACTACTTAAACAAGGAGAGATAATTTTAATAAATTAATGCATTAAAATGCAGTGCTAGGCTGAAATACACTCAGTGGTAGACTACTAGTCTGGCATGGTCAAGGCTTGAGGTTGGATCCCTAGCCTGAGGTTGAAAGAGGGAGGAAGGAAGGAAAGGTGGGAAGGGGAGAGAATTGATATTAATCCTTCTTAACTTGTCAAAAATGTAATGTTATATGAGAAGAGATTTGCCTTATCATGGAAATAAGGAACAAATTAGAATCCATACTGTTGGTATATGAGAAGAGTAACACATGAGGTTAAAACGAAAGTATTATTCAGAGACAAGAAAACCCCATATGCCTGCCCAAGAAAATTCTCTTTGAGAAGACTAAATCGTTCAAGAATTCATCTGTACTATCAGTGAGCTCTTGAAATGGAGGCTTTGTCTTCCAATGTGATGCACTGTAGCATAACTATGCACTCTGAAGGTGCTCTGAAAGTGAATGAATCTTCTTATTCTAATTTGGTTGAACTGGTAATTAGGTGCAATTGCCCTTAATACTTTTGATTATAACTTCCTTTTCTGGTCCTTTGAGATGTAAATTTGCTATAGTTTGGGAAAGTCTTTCTATAAGACTTCAGAGCTATTCCTTTGAAATATAATCATTAGGAAAGTTAGGGGCTTGGTCTCTCAGACTGAGTGAAAGGGAAGGATTTTAACTTAGATAAGCACAATTTAGCAAATACTGATAGCCTCGTGGTAGAACAAACCTCCTCTGCCCTCCTGCGTTTTTAGGGTAGAGTTTAATCTCTCCATCATATTACAATAACCCTGATTAAATTCTTCATTTCTTGTTTAATTAGTCCCGTATAATTTTTACTACAATATAAACAAGAGCCATTTTTTAATGCTTTGTGAAGTAGGGTCAGTTACTGCAGCTATATGAGGACCTATAATATAATTAAGGTTAAATTATAGATATCAAAGGTTACACATATTTAAAATTCAAGTCTATTCATGGGAAATCCAACATGCTCTACATAATTAGAGTTGTAGATTTCACTGGGAGGAGCCTAAATATCTGTTGACACTGAAATCTTCTGAATTGTTTGGGACTCACTCAGCATTATTTAATTATCATCTTGAAATGGACTGACCCCCTGGACAAAGTCACAGACACTGATCAGTATCTTAAAAGCTAGAGTTTATTGGATTGACCGGCCGGCTGGGGCTGACTTAACTCGGGAGTGAGCAGCCTCGAACTCAGATAGCTCAGGGTTTAGAAAGGCAAAATATGCATTATTTTAGAGCAGATGTACAGCTGGTGTACAGAAGCAGAACTTAGCAGTAATTTTGCAAGCATGCAAATCACAAACATTCCTGAAACAATTAAAACCATAAATACCCCTGTAACAATTTCTTGACCTAAAGCAACCAGCAGTTCCTGGTTTAGGGAACAGGTGTTTTGCTTTTTCAAAACTAGCAATTACAGTAGAAGGGACAGCCAGGGGTAAATACACTTTGTCCTTTCCTCAGAACTAGTTGTTCCAGTTCAATCCTGCCTTGCAAGTTTGGCCCTATTCTTAAAAATCAGTAATTTTGTTCTGTTTCTAATTTCATACTTTATGTTCTTTGTGGATGGGGGGTCATCACAATCTCAACTCATCCATTGAGAAAAAAAATAGAAACTGATGTCCAAAATCATTGGCACTTCCATGATATCCATGACTGTTGACCTGCTCCATTGCTTAGTGCATGTTAAATTGTATCTAGTTCTAGAATCTTGCCTCATTTTCAAGAAAGTTTAATTTTGATTAAAGTATTTTAGTTATCTTGTTCAATTTTTCTTCAATTAGTTGATTTGTTTTTTGTCAGTTGTGGGGCCTGGGCACTATCCCTCAGCTTTTCAGCTCAAGTCTAGAGCTTTATTACTTGAGCCACAGCACCACTTCCAGCTTTTTCTGCATATGTGGTACTGAAGAATCAAACCCACTGCTTTATGCATGCAAGGCAAACACTCTACCACTGAGCCACCTTCCCAGCTCCTATTGTTTTTAAAATTAGCACATATTTGTAATTAAAGGAAGTTTCACTATGATATTTCCATAAATCTACACAGAGTACTATGAAAAAAATCACCTAACCCACTATAATTCTTCCAGATATCCTTATGGGTACATAACTGATCATAACGTTTTAACTAAAATATACAGCAATTTGAGAGGCAGGGGCAGGAGGATTCATGTTTGAGAATGATCTCTCCTATGAAAATACATAAAAAGGATTGGAAGCATGGCTCTCAAGTGGTAAAGCAACTGCCTAGCAAGTGCAAGACTTCAGTATAAACCCCAGTACTACACACACACACATACTTACCCCCAACACACAGATATATATATATATATATATATATATATATATACACTCACACACATATGTATATATACATGAAAAAAGAATGACAAGAACATAAAACAAGATAATAAATACATGAAGAAATATTATCCTCTGCCATAAAGAAAATGCAAAAAAAAAAAAAAAAACAACAACACTGAGATTCACTTTCACCCTAGTCAGATGACAATCATCAAGAACATAAAGAACAAAGACTGATGAGTACACAGGGAACATGGAACGCTCTGACACTATTGGTGGGAACATAAACTCATACAACCACTATGAAAACTGGTATGGAGATTCCTCAAAATCGAAAAATAGGCCTATCTTATGACCACTCCACTAGGACTCTTGGGCTCATGTCCAAGAGACTATAAATCAGTACACAAGAAATATACCTGCATACCATTCTTATTGCAGCTTTTCTGACAAGTCGGACTATGGAATCAACTGAGGGTCCAAGACCCATGAACGGATAAAGACCATATGGTACTCATATATCTCAGAATATCAACCAGCCATAAAAATAATGTAATTTCAGGAAGATGGGTGGAACTGGAGATCATGTTGAATGAAAAAACCAAGCTCAGAAGGGCAAATATCATGTTTTCGCTCATGTATAGAAGTTAGACATAAAATTACATATATGTATATTCATAGACATATACATATATAAACATATACATATACACAGAAAGAACATTATTCTAACAATGGAACCATGACAGGGAATGAGGAGCACAAGAAAAAAAGAATAATGGAACCAAATAGTATCAACATACATTTGGTCCGTATCTGAAGATAGCACAAATACTTCCTGGAAAGCTGTTGAACAATAGAGGGGTATAAGAGATGTGAGAAGAGAAAAAAATAAAGTGGATTGTTCTGATCAAAATATAATATAAGCATATATCAAATATCATGTTGAAACTTCTTGGTATTAATAATGAAAACCACAACAGAAAACGAGTGACAGAAAAATTACACTGGCTCTGTTCCGGAGCAAGTATTAGTGAGAGGGAATGGTAAGGAGAGGATGAATGAGGGTGAATATGGTGGTTGAAGTATTTTATAAAATAGAGCAATAAAAACTGTTGAGAAAGGCTGGGAAAGTGGCTCAGCGGTAGAGAGCTTGCCTTGCATGCATGAAGCCCTGGGTTCAATTACTCAGCACCACATAAGCAAAAAGAAAAAAAAGCTGGAAGTGGTCCTGTAGTTCAAGTGGTAGAGTGCTAGCCTTGAGCTGAAGAGCTGAGGGACAGCGCCCATGCCCAGAGTTCAAGCCCCATGACCGGACCAAAAAAAAAAACAACAACAACCAAAAAACAAGCTGTTGAGAATATATTAAGGGAGTAGATATGAAGGGAGGGGATGGAGTGAGGTGAAGTTGATGGGGGCACATTGTATATATGTATAAAAATATCACAATGAAATCCTTTTCTATAATTATTGTATGTTAATGAAATACATATTTAAATTTTTAGTGACATTTTTAAAATAGCAATTACAGAAACTTATATTTCCAAATTTTCTTAAAAATGGTTGGTCTTTTCAATATTCAAGACATTTATTTTAATCTAACAATTCCATCTATTTTAATTTCTTTTCTCTCCAGGCTGGCTTTAATCTGTGATCCTCAGATGTCAGCTTCCTGAGTAGCTAGGATTACATGCATGAGCCACCCACACCTGGCTAAAGCTTATTATTTTTAAGCACAATTAAAAGGCATTTGATAATTTGGGGATTGAATTATATCATTTTTATTATCACATAGAGTTCTATATCCAAGTTTATTCCCAACAAACCATAGTAGCATTTTGCTACAATCTATAAAAATAATTACATTGCAACATGTGGTTAAGTCATTAGTGAACATATGCTGATTTGTTTTTACAAAAGCTTAAAATACTGTATTAATAACCATCAATGACCCATTTCAGTTTAAAAAATAAAAAGGTGACACTAGCATAATAATAGTGTTAGCATCACATTTCTTTTTAGTTTTAGTCAATTCTAATTTGGTGAGTAATTTTTTCAGATAAATAAGAACTATTTTACTGAAAGTGAATATCTACTGTATGCTCTGAAAAAACGTTTGCTTTTATTACATTGTAGGCCTTCATTATGTATATGTTATTTCAGCCTGCACTACATCAATAAGCTTGTATTGTTGTATTTATAATACTGTGACTACTCATCACATTTCATTTTGTTCTCAATACTAAACCAAAGATGATGGACCTTGACAGTTTTTCCTTTAAAATTAAATGAGAAAACCCAAGCTGAAGGAGCATAATTACTGCAAATCACAAGGTTTAGTATGCCAGTCGAGACTATAACTCATATATTCTGAGTCCAGAGATTCCTTTTTCAGAGGTTTTATATGAATGCTGCTAGTAGCACTTTTGTATCCAACACTACATCTATAGACAATGGGTTTCTCCCCCTCAATAGCTGATACCATGCACAACTCTGCTTCCCTTGAACTGAGTTAATTTGAGGTTGCAAATATGACTCTGACCTTAGACAGATTTAGAACAGATTTTTATTTCTATTTTTATCTCACAGGGTGAGATTTAGGAATGCTATTTAAATACTTGTTAAATTAAATGTGCCAAAATAGTATGAAGTTAGAAACTCTTTAAATGGATGGTAACGCCAAGTAATCAAACACATAAGGAAACAGAGGCCAAATCATATTTCAAAGTCAAAAGTGCAAGAACTCAAAGAATCTGATTTAAAGTTGAGTCCTTTCTTTTGTCTATAATGGAAATTTATTCTCTTTTTCCTTTTAAAAAATTTCCTGCACTAGTTCCTCTTCACTTCAAACTACATAGTCACATATTCAACCCAGAGAACATGTCAGTGAGCTTCCTTAATTGAATCAGGTAGCCTTGGAATCATTTCCTGAGGAAGAGCCAGAATTGCACCAGGAATAATCAGATTTAAACACAGCAACTTAGAGGATAAATCCCAGTGGATATAGGTGCTTCTGTCATGTAATAAAAGAAGGTCAGGGGTAATGCTTGCAGCTGTGGTACTGTTTGTGATGATGAGGGGCATGAGTATAGGGAAAAGAATGATGGAGGAGGAATAATAATACTACATTTTTAATTGATAGTGTTAGTATCATTTGTAAGATGGATGGTATCTTTTAAATGCTTGTATCCTTCCAAACTTCATGTTGAATTATAATCTCAATGTAAATCTTAACAGGTTTTTTTGAATAAATTAACATACGAAAGTTCTGGCATTCCCTAATCCATGGGTCCATATACATAAATAAGGACCTCAGAGTATAAATCCATAACTTTTTACTCTCTGTCTTTTATGCCATGGAAGGAAACAATGTCTAACCCCTTCTGAGAACATGGCAAAGGGGACTTATAAGCAGAGAGCAAATCACAGACAACAAAGCTGCCAGGGATTCTATATCAGATTTTTGCAAATTTCAGATCTATAAGAAATAAATCTCAATTATTTATAAATTGCCAGGTGTGTAGTATATTGTTATAGCAACACTAATGAACTAAGACAGGGATCACCATAAATTTGTATTTTTAAATGATTAGAAACAAAACTGAGCAAAAGAGCTTGTCCTGGCTATTTCTCCAGTTCAATTAAATATTTTTACTGCCTGATTAAGTGCACTATTATGAGGCACGCACAAATTAAGAATGCTAATAAACAAAGTCAGAGTTAATATTTATTTGTGTTTTAAGAATTTAGAAATCAATATGTAAAGATTTTGATGAGATAATTTAAACTCTGGGAAGGTGGCTCAGTGGTAGAGCGCTTGCCTTGCATGAATGAGGCCCTGGGTTCGATTCATCAGCACCACATAAGCAGGAAAAAAAAGCCGGTAGTGGTGCTGTGGCTCAAGTGGTAGAGCGCTAGCCTTGAGCTGAAGAGCTGAGGGACAGCGCCCAGGCCCAGAGTTCAGGCCCCATGACCGGACCAAACCCCCCCCCAAAATTAAAAAATAAAATAAAATAAATGAATCAATGGAATATAATGGAATATAACCCTCGAATTCTGAGCTTGACATAATTAAGAACAATTTATCCCTTTACATAGTTATTAATAGTATTCTCCCCACCTCAGGTCCTCAGCCCCTCCCACTACATTGTAGTCCACAGCTCCACCCTGACCTGAACTCTTCCCAGCCCTAGAACTCTGCCTGGATAGATGGGCACTCCCACCCTCTGCCCAGACCTAACTACTCACATAGAGTACCTCTCACCACTAGCACCAGTGTTAAAAGCTACTACCTAGATTAAGGGCAGATGCCATGTTTCTCCCTCTCCTGTAGGGAAGATGGCTCCACCACTAAACCTCCTTATAATTCTCCTTCTCCAGTATGTTATTTTATGTTAATGAGATGACTAAAATTGCTTTCTCACCTGGGCATGGTGGCCTTTGTAATCTCAGATACTAAAGAGGCAGAGGAAGTAGGAACACCTGCAAAAGTCCAACCCAAGCAAAACCTGAGATCACATCTGAACAAAAAAAAACGAAAATTTAAAGGTCTGAGGCATGGTAAGAGTGAGGTCCTGTGCTCCCTCTTCAAGAAAAAGACAAAGAGACAGAGAGAGAGAGAGAGAGAGAGAGAGAGAGAGAGAGAGAGAGAGAAACAGACACACAGAGAAATATTTTAATCTTAGCCTTAAGGAGTTATGTGCTAAGGGAACACAAAAGAGTTCTGAGTCAGGAAGTTACTTGAATTGCTGCAGTTTAATCGAACAGCTTTCATTATAACATGAAGGGAACTGTTGATGACTTTTTTGCATTAATCAATTTGTAGTTTGTGCTTCTCAGTGACGAGAAGTGAAAACAAAATTGCACACTGTAACAGAAAAATGGCACGATTCTTTTCTTGATGTGGGTAGAGGAGTATTTGTAGGATTAAACAACTGACTCCTATTGCACATTTACTTTTTGTCAGAAATTATAGAAATCATTCACATATAAGTTGCTTTGCTTAAATTCTGTAAAGCATACATGACCTCCATCTTGAACTTGATATAAGACGCTGTCCCCAATGTTATACAGACACTTCTCCTCATGTAAAGTCAGGATCTCTAGTTATTTTATCCCTTTTTTTTCATGGAAAATATGACTTGGTGGCCTTTTTTAGGTCAGCAGATCTTATCTGTAACCACGACAAAAAAGCATTTGTTGATAATTACATTTAGCCTCCAATGGCATGTTGCAAGAGTTTTAGCCTTGAGAGTGAATATGTTCAAAATACACTAGATGCATATATGGAAAGGTCAGTATGAAATCCCTTGTTATATTCACTTAAATAGATGCCAGGAGCAGTGTTCATGCCTTTAATATAGGACACTAAAGAGACAGAGATAATTGTTCAAGAATAACCCAGGCAAAAATTTATCAAGAGCCTATTACCAGTAAAGTTGGGCAAGGTAGCACTGGCCTGTTACACCAGCTACCCGGGAAAGACAGACAAAAGAATGATGGCTAAGATCCTATTTGAAAATAACTAAAGAAAACAGTGTTGTTTGTTTCAAGTGATAGTATGTATGCTTAACAAGCATTTGGGCCTGAGTTCAAACACCATTAATACAAACACTACCAACAAAAAAAATCAACCTTTCCCTCTCATGTTACTCATTAACTCTTAAGCACATTTATTTATCCTCTTACCAATAAATACACTGTTACCAAGGAAAAATGAAAGGATTTTTCTTTGATAAGCTAATTTACACTAAAGATAAAATTCTCTTTCAAGGATATAAACACCTCCTTTTTTATACTTACAAAACTGACAAGAAACTTGTAAGAAGAATGTGAAGGCGAAGAACATGAAGAGAGGAAAAAGAAGCAAGGAGGAGGAGAACTCCAAGAAGTATTGGTTCTGTAGAAAGATTTATAAAGGTTGAAAATAAAAAGCAGTTATGTTTTAAATTAAATACAGCCATGCAAGGTGGATCAAGTTACTTCTGTTTGCAATATTGTTAAGCCTACATATATTGCTGTGCAGTGAAGAAAATGGTTATGATGCATGTCATCATGTACTGTGTCAGTTTAGTGACAGTAGAAATGGTATCTAGTAAATGATTCTCAAAATCATTTTATATCTATATTCCCCAAATAGACTAGCTTTTGTTTTATTCTGCTGATTTAGAAATAGATGGCATGGGGGCTGGGAAGATGGCTCAATGGTAGAGTGCTTGCCTTGCATGCATGAGGCCCTGGGTTCTATTCTATTCCTCAGCACCACATAAGCAGAAAAAGCCAGAAGTGGCGCTGTGGCTCAAGTGGTAGAGTGCTAGCCTTGAGCTAGCACCCAGGCCCAGAGTTCAGGCCCAACCACCAGTATAAAAAAAAGAAAGATGGGGCTGGGAAGTTGGCTCAATGGTAGAGCACTTGCCTCACATGCATGAGGCCCTGCATTCGATTCCTCAGCACCACATAAGCAGAAAAAAGCCGGAAGTAGCACTGTGGCTCAAGTGGTAGATCGCTAGCCTTAAGCTGAATTGCTGAGGGACAGCGCCCAGGCCCAGAGTTTAGGCCCCATGACTGGACACCCCCCCCAAAAAAAAACAAAGAAAGAAAAGTAAAAAGAAAAAGAAATAGCTGGCATGCAATGTATGACAGAAATTAAAAGGGAATTTTTTTATAGTAATAGAAATATACAGATCTATGTCAAACAAGAATGCACCATATATTAAAATTGAAAATATGAAGACCAATATTGTAAGAAAAGTTGCATCAAAAAAAAGTTGTATCAGTCACAATAAATCAGGTAAACAAAGTTCCCTTTATGCTTTTCCATTAAATGATTAAACTTCTGTACAAAAGTAAGAATATTTTTCTAAAGCAAAAGTGAGGAGACAGAAAATCTAGAATTTTATCACAGGCATAAAAAACACAGGGATCATAGTCAACGATACCACACCAAAATGACTGAGTTTTCAAGAGGACGTTCATTAGTCAGATGATTTTGGACTGCAATGAAATCTGCAAAATCTGTTTAGAGCAATATCTGGATCAATGTTTGACTGAGTACCCAGGAGATATGTGTATTCCAATGGAAAGAAATCTTAGAGACATTTTAGTATTCTCTTATGATGCCTATAACCTATACATCAATAATTTGTACAAGACATTCTTACAAATTTTACCTAGTATGAATGTGAAGAAAATCCCCATTGGAGCATGTTTACAAGAAATGAAATGGGAACAACCTTAATGTAAATCTCTATCAACAGGCTAATGGATATATAAAATGTTTTATTTCCAAAATATGTAAAATATTATAGGCTGGAAATGTAGCTTAGTGGTAGAGTACTTACTTATAACATACACATCCTGAGACTTGATCCCTAGCACTTAAAAAGAAGTTCTAAAATGTGAAATGTGAAATTAGTCCACATGAGTCAATAGATGAATGAAATTATGAATGCAATGTAATGTTAAAAAAAGATTATAGTAGGATCCACAATATATTGTACCATATTTAAAAGGAAGAATTTTAAAAACACATAAATGTTAGTGGTACCAAATTAAATAAATTCTATAATAATATAAATAAGGATGTGAACAAAGATTTCACTATATAGGAAATTTTAACATAAAAATACATATATTCATTAGAAATTGAGAAAGTGTAAATTAATGCAACTAGATTTACTTAGTTCTTCTGAGGTCTTGGCAAAAAAATAGAAATTGTAAAAGACTTAGTATTGGTTAATAGTAGTCATAGAATATTGATGAATATTGATGCATATTGATAAAACCATTTAGATCATTGCTTTTCTACAATGACTTTTGTTGAAAGTCTTTTACTTAAAAGACTTTTACTTGCAGAGTAATTCTTTTTCAAATGTAAAGGTTATATGTGCAACTGTATTAAGTAATAATTTCTTCAAATGTAAAAAATTGAAAGTCAAAAAAAATAAATGGTGGTATGTTAATATATTCAATACTATATAGCTATTTATCTAGTCATCCTAGTGAAATAAATATGAGAGTATTTGTAAGGTTCATTATGTACACAATTCTCTTCATAGTATTTGGATATTATTTTAATGTACCACACACATGAGTGATGTTAAAATAAGTATCTATATTCTTTTAAAGAAGCTTTATGTGAGGAAGATTATGAAATGTGGTGCCAATGGCTCATATCTACAATCTTAGCTATTCAAAAGGCTGAGATCAGAGGATCATAGTGTAAAGACAACCCAGGTAGAAAAGTCCAGGTCTACCTCTAAGCAACCAGTAAAATGCCAGACCAGAGGCATATTTCAAGTGGTACACTGGTAGCCTGAGCAAGAAAACTGAGGGAAAGTACAATGTCCTGAGTTAAAGTCCCAGTACTGGCACAGGAAAAGGTTATGAAATGTATTACTATTTGGGGGTTTAGCAATAACCAGTTGAGTGGGTTCTATTCAGCTATTATTTAAAATGTAGAGAGATGAGTGATACATATCCTAGGACTGTGACTTGGTTTAGATGAAGCAGAGGAATAAACCTATCACCTTCACACAATATTTATAATACTTTATAAAATACTAACCAAATAAAAAAGATCTAAATAGAAAAACACACTGTGCTCATGCATTAGAAATATCAACACTGCAATATCAATTCTTCCTAATTTGTTGTGTACATCTACAAGTTTAACTTAATTACTGCAAAAAAAATCCCAGAAAATGTTTGACAGACAAAAAAGCATATTCTAAATTTTATTTGGAAAGGTGAGAGGATTTGAATAGCTCAAAAATCTTGCAAAAGAATAAAGTGAGAGAAATAGTTCTACCAATTTTCTTACATAACTGTAGTAATATTAATTGTGGTGTTTGATGGAAAAGAGACAGAATAGGCAATGTTTAAAACTCAGACTCATAAAATTAAAATCTTTGCTCCATAAAAGCTACACAACATGCATCTAGTACTAAAATATGTAAAGAACTCTCATAAACCAACAGTAAAAGCAATGGTTCAATGAGAAAATGAACAGACATTTCCATGACAAGGATACATGAAAAGCAAGTAATTATGTTAACAACAAAAACAAAAGATTCAACCACATCAGTCACTAGGAAATGCAATTTAAACTATAATAAGGTATCACTAAACATCTCTTAGAATGACTAACATAGAAAAAACCGTTATTGACAATGATAAGCTTTGGTGAGGATGTAGAAACAGTAGATCGTTCATATGCTGTTGAAGGTGGGGATATAAAATAGCCCAATAATTTTGGAAACAGTTTGACTATGTTTTACAAAACTAAAATGCAGTTACTGTACAATCCAGTGATTGCATTTGGGAATGTATCCCAGAAATAGGGAAATTTATGTTCATATCCAAACTTGTATACCAAAGATTGCTCACTGCAGCTTTATTTGTAATATCCTAAATTGGAAACAAGCAGATGTCCCTCAATGAATGAATGATTAAACAAACGATGGTAAATTCCTAATATAGAATTATGCTATAAATAAAATTTTTATATAAAAATAAAAATTATAAAAATAGAGATGAATCTAATGATCATCAAGAGATAAGGAGACAGGCATGCTAGATATAAAGGGAGACAACACAAAAATCCTTATGATGATGACATTGTTCTCTATCATGACAGTTGTAATATTCAATATTCTAGTTGACAATAACACTAAACTTTAACAAGATGTCACTACTGGGGAAACTGGATAAAGAGCACATAGAATCTCTCTGTATTCCTTTTTTATATATATTTTTATTGTAAAAATACTGTACAGAAGGGTTACAGTTACGTGAGTAAGGTAATGAGTCCATTTCTTATGGAGCATTGTTACCTTCCCCTTTGTTTTTCCCCTACCATCCCTTCCCTCTACACCTCCCTGACTCCTCCCTCCCTACCCCACTTCTCCCCCACCCCAAGTTGTAAAGTTCATTTTTAACATAGTGTCTTGTACATTTTATTGTTACAATGGGTCAACCTGCATCCTAATTTAAGCATTTTGTTATTTCCCTTCCTCTCCTCAAATTAGAAAAACGTATATACACGATGTATATACAAGGGACACCAGAATCAAATACAGAGACAACGGGGGTTATACCATGGGGGAAGAACATACATGAGAAACAAAAAAAATCACACAGTACATTAAAAACAACAGCAACAAAGATAAAACCACTTGTGTCTCTATCTTGGGGTTCATTTTGCTAAGCGTCGTCTTATATGGTCATATATACATAGCCTTTGAACTTTTCTGCTTGTCCTAGACATATACTAGTTATTGAAAATAAGGGAAACCATGGGACCTATGTTTCTTTGGGCCTGGCTTACTTCACTTAATATAACTTTTTCCAGGTCTTTCCATTTCCTAACAAATGGGGTGGTATCATTCTTTCTGATGGAGGCATAGTCTGTATTGTTTCTTACTGATGCATGCATCTATACAAATATCTCAAAATAAAAACAATACAAATTCAGTGTAATTAATGATTATAATTCCAGGCTATAGTGACATACTACCTGGTTCCAAATCCTGACTACAAATTCCTAATGGTGCCATCTTGGGCAAGCTTATATTTTTTCTATGTGCTTTAATTTCCTCATCGTTAAAATAGGAATAAGGGAATGAATCTCATAAGAATACAAATAAATCTAATTGCAATGTGGGCTGGAAATTTGTTCAATCAGAGAACACTTGTCTAGAATGCTTGAAGCCTAGAGTTGAGTCCTCAGCAACAAAAGAAAAATAAACTAATGCTTGTAGAAAAATAGAACGGTTTTTTCACATATTTATTTTCATTAAATATCAGCTAATTTGCTATGAATACAAGCATTGTTAATGCTTACAAAAGTTTGGGAAGGGATGGCAACAACAATACAAAATGCATAATATAAAAATCGAAGTTATTTTTGCATATATTAAAATAATATTCTCAAACATATTTAAAGAAAAAATAAAATCTTAACTGATCAGGATGCTTCAACCTAGAGGATCAAGGTTTGAAGCCATTCAAGGGCAGAAATGTCTGTGTCATTCTATCTTCAAATAATCAGAGAAATGGCTCTTGATTTAGAACACAAAAGTCAATAATGAAATACTCAGGAACTGGAAGACAGGAGAGTTTATAAGAAAAGGAAACAGGAGAAAATATATAGCTATGTGAGGCTGCTATGTATCAAGATCCAAAAGCTGACAACATTTCAATCACACATAATGAGTGCCAAGTGGTAGCAAGAAAGAAAATATGAACAGAAAAATAATAATAAATTTTCAGACTAAAACTTTTTAAAGACTTTTTACATCATGTAAGGTAAGTATTTCACTTTTAACTTATTGAAGAACTATTGAAACTTTTTAAGCATACAAGCTATAGGTAGTTTGAATTTCACATAAATCACTTTGAGCAATGGACTTGAAAAGTACCACACTAAAAGAAAAGATCATTTTGAGAGTCACGGAAGTAACCCAAGCTAGAGTTAGGGAGCACTTGAACAGAGCAGCAATACCTGAAGGTGAAAGGGAAGATTCCCAAAATATTTGGGCAATAATATTGACAGAACTTGATAAAGTAAGAATGAAGTAAGAAAGAGAAGTTGTATTGCTTATATTAGCATATTCCCCGAACAGCAGCTAGACACAACAATATCCATTTCTTATCTAGTTCCTGTGGTTCTGGGTTCTAGAGCAGCTTACCTGGGTAGTCAGTCTCATGATGCCAACTAGAGCTTTATGTCAGATGAATTAGCTGGGGTGTTACTAAGATAACTCATTCACATGTTTGGAGACTGCAGTTCATTTCTGGCTGTGGCAGAAGAAAAAGTTTTGCCAACATCGCCATTGACATGCTTGAGTGTCCTCATGAAATGGAAGCTGGCTTTTCCTATAATAAATGATTCAAGAAGAAAGGACAGAAATAAGTTGTCACCCTTTTTATGATCTATCACTTAAGACAAATGGTTATTTGTGTAATATATTACTGATTATACTGATGTGAAATGACTATACACAGACATAAATGACATGAGCCAAGACTCATAGACTAGACAAAGGGAGTAACTATGACTCTTACAATTTCAGTGGTATAGGTGGGTTATTGTGAGATCTACATGATAATCAAAAGAAGCAGAATTATTGTAGTTACCATTTGCTTGATGTCTGTGCAGTTCTGGAAAGTGGAATACATTAAATTTTGGAAATTATCTCAGAAATTTCTGATTGGGTGCTTTAGGAAGCATAAGAATAGAGAAATAGATTTTAGGAACTATTATCATTTAATCATGCAAATGAATTTAAAATCCAAAGATTGGGCTGGGAAGGTGGCTCGGAGATAGAGCGCTTGCCTTGCATGCATGAGGCCCTGGGTTCGATTCCTCAGCATCACATAAGCAGAAAAAAAAAGCCGGAAGTGTCACTGTGGCTCAAGTGGTAGAGTGCTAGCCTTGAGCTGAAGAGCTGAGGGACAGTGCCCAGGCCCAGAGTTCAGGCCACACGACCAGACCCCCAAAAAAGGAAAAAATCCAAAGATTGTGTCAGGTGCCTTTGGCTCACACCTGTTATCCTAATTGCTCAGAAAGCTGAGATCTGAGGATCAAAGTTCAAAACTAGCCCAGGCAGGAAAGTCTATATGACTCTTTGCTTCAATTAACTAGTAAAAATCTGGAGTACAGCTGTGGCTCAAGTGGTACCTAGCCTTAAACAAAAAGTTCAGGGAGAGTGTCCAGGCCCTGAGTTTAAGCCAAAGGACTAGCACACGCACACACACACACTCACACACACACACACACACACACAATCTTAAGATTGGTAAAATTCATAAAAAAGATAAAGTGAGATGATTAGAAGTAAAACCAGTAACAATCATATGGTTAAAAATACAGGAAATAAACAGTTTAATAAAAATTGTATCAAGTAAACTAAATCCATCCATTAGATTTGGCAATAGTTATGCCACTAGTGCTATTGCCAGAGCTATTTCAAATGTGGGAAAATGAAGTCAGAAAACAAATAACAGATAACAGATAGTTTAGGTACAGATAACCCATAAAATTATATGTAATAATATATCAGTTATGTTATTCTAGTCTGGAAAATAAACCCTTTAGAGTACTTAAGACAGAGAGAATTTAAGGTTGCAAGTTGATTGCACAGGTGATGGAACTGCTGAAACTCCAAACAGGAAATGATTATGCTGCTGCAGTGCCTTTGCTGAAAGGAAACAGGGAGAGATAAGCTACTGAAGCCCAGAAACCAGACACTCCTGGTGGAAGTTGGAATAAGTAATGGTAGGATGTGGACCCACCAAGGAAAAGCAGCTGTTCTTGAATATATCCCATTGGCAGGCAGAGAGAGTGGAAACTATCTTTTTTTCTGATAATATCTCCTACTGAAAGATGACACTTGAAGTCAATGGAAGCAGGAATCTAGAAGAGTACTTCTCCTGGGGTAGTGTGATATAAAATTTAAAAAGGACAAGAACGTATGTGAGAACAGAGAATGACTGAGATAATTTTTTTAACTTGCCAACTCATTAAAGACAAACCAAATTGGAAGAAACTTTGTAGAATTATAATGTATAATAAAAATTATTTTTACTTAAAATACTTTAAGTCCCAGGCATCTGCTCTAGGTAAAATATCTATAAATTAAATGTTTTATCTTAGCACTTTTAATGTAGAAAGATTAAGCCTAACATGAAATAATTGGGGTCGATATTATCTCATAATACAGAAGACTGTCAAGGCTTCCCACACATAGAATATATTCATGAAAGATTTAGAACTCATTTTATTTCTAATTAAATATTTTTATCGGCTTCAGCGAGCTTTTAATTTTATCTATCTATCTATCTATCTATCTATCTATCTATCTATCTATCTATCTATCTATCTATTTATTTATTTGGCGGTCGTGGGGCTTGAATTCTGGGCCTGGGCGCTGTCCCTCAGCTCTTCAGCTCAAGGTGAGCACTCTACCGCTTGAGCCACAGCACTACTTCCGGTTTTCTAGTGGTTTATTGAAGATAAGAGTCTCACAGATGTTACTGCCCGGGCTGGCTAGCTTTTAATTTTTAAAGATGTAAAATAGTAAAACAAGAGATATACACAAACATGAATCACAGACATACCACATCATGTAAAATAACAATGTATCCCTTGAGTTACTGTCAATACAACTCCACTAAAAACTTAAAATATTATCAATCTACTAAAATATACAATAGTATACAATTGCAATGTGCATTGTTGAAGGTCTCATGATAATCCATCTCCTTCTCCTTGAATTTGAGGTATAATCACAGCCATATAGGGGGTGTTGGTAGGAAAATAACAGTCTGAGACTTGCCTACAAAAATAAATGAAAGAAAAAAAGGGCTGGACATGGATATTGTTCTTGCCTAGTAAACACCAGGTCCCGAGTTTAAACTCTAGTACCATTAAAAAAAAATCACGAAAATGAAAGGAAGTTATTGACTTATTCCACACCTGCAATCTAACAAAATTTCACTGGCATAATGTAGGCAAATAAAATTCTTTAATATTTAAGGCACTAAATATATGTGTATTAGTTTCAAACCTATGAAACCTATATATCTCATTTTAACTACATGTATATAAATATTTCAAATTCTAAAAATCCATTATAGTGTACTGATCTTCAACAAAGGTGAGGAGGAGACAGTTTTGTCAAAATGTAGTTCTGGGAAAATTGGATTTCTGTATAAATGAATGAATTTGGGCCCATACATTATCAAATGTAAAGATATCAATTCAAAATATATTAAAGATTTAAATATAAAACCTTCTGTGAAACTTCTAGAAGACAACATTGGAGGAAAGATTATTGACACTGGTCTTGGCAAACACATTTTAGGCATGATTTCAAAACACAGGAAACAAAAATGAAATTAGACAAATGGCTTTGCAACAAACTGAAAAGTTTACGAAAAAAGACAAGAAAAACAACAGAGTGCAGAAACCATCTATGAGTTGGGAAATACATCTCAGAACCATTCATACATATGCATGGGCTAATGTCTAAAATAAATAACTCAAATTCTTCATTAGTAAGATATCGGTGTGTTTTTTTTTTTTGTTTTTGTCGGTCGTGGGGCTTGAACTCTGGGCCTGGGCGCTGTCCCTCAGCTCTTCAGCTCAAGGCGAGTGCTCTACCACTTGAGCTACAGCGCCACTTCCGGTTTTCTGGTGGTTTATTGGAGATAGGAGTCACGGTCTTTCCTGCCCGGGCTGGCTTTGAACCACGATCCTCAGATCTCAGCCTCCTGAGTAGCTAGGATTACAGGCGTGAGCCACCAGCGCCCGGTGATATCGGTGTGTTTTATCAGGAGCTAGTAAATTTGAATATATGCCTTAAAGAAGAGCACATCAACTTTACTATAACAACCTTAGTTTGATAATATAGGAAAATATATGCATAAATAATTCATGGTTCATTAAATAAGAGAGCAAGATTATCTATCAAGAAGGTAAATCTAAAATCATCAATTTCTTACATTTCCATGCTAAATAACAAAATTAACTTTTACACATTAAAAAAAGATTGAAGCTCTACACTGGTGGGTCACACCTGTAATCCTAGTTACTCAGAAGTCGGAGATCTGAGGATCATGGTTCAAAGCCAGTCTGGGCACAAAAGTCTACTCATAAAAGCTGGAAGTTGTGCTGTGAACAAGTGATAGTGCACTAGCCTTGAGCAAAAGAAGCTCAAGGACAGTGCCCAAGCCTTGAGATTCAAGCCCCAGGACAGGAACACATAAAAGAGATTGAATGTTAGATAGGACCTTAAGTCACTGATTTTATTCTTTGAGGAATTTCTTGGGAGAAATGTCTTGATAGTACTGTATCTGTGCTTCCATACAGATCTTTAACGTTTACTTTTCATAAAGTTCAGGTATGGATGGTGTTTTGCCATCTGATACTTCTTTGACATTCATGCAGCAAATCTTTCAAATGGGACATCATATCTGTAAAGGATAGATAGCTATAAAAATGTATGCAATCCTCTTCTCTCTGTTCACAGTAATCACAACTTGGCCTTTGATCTGACTTGAGACTCTTTATCCTTCTCTACAACGCAGTGGGAGGAGGGTTCTTCTTCTGGAATTAAGTAGGCAAGGTGTCATGTGATAGCAGTAAGTACTTCTATTCCTCCTCATGCAGAATCCTTAGATAGCAAGTGTTTGGCAATGAAAGATTATAATATATATATTTTGAATTTTATCTCCATTTTTGGTATCAGTTAGCATATTATTTTTTCCTTTAAAAGCTCTAAAAGACTCATGTCAGTGAGCGGGAACAGAATATTTTGCAGAAAAATTTCAGAGATTTTTCTTTAGTAAAGATGCTCCCCTAGTGATGAAGGGTTTGTGCTGAGAATGATAAGGGTAGTTTCCCTATTGTTCACACAGCAGGTTGTCATCTTTTTCTTCTTAATAGAGAAAGGTCTAATCCTCAGCAATGCTGCATGAGTTTTTAGTTACTTGGCAACAATAATAATAAAAAAAACACCACAAGCAGTAAAGGGCTCATCATCAACATCATGACAAATAGTAGTGTCTCAGCTGGTTTTAATGGCCATATGGAAGCATTAAATTCCTTGCTTTCAAGAATTAGACCTAGTACATATGAATAGAATAAGCTCTGGCATGTATAGCAGTTTGAAACACTTAACTGCTGTATGTGAATAAATACATAGAAAATGTGAATAAATCTGAGGCACTCACCTGACTAAATAGAGCAAATCTGAGATACAAAAAAAATGTATATAGCTTGTTTCCTACTTTAAATATCTGGGTACATAACTTTGACATATCCTTACAAGGTCACATATTGTATGATATAATTGTATGAAATAATTTAAACATTTTGAATCAAGCAGTTAAATCCGGATTTGGAAGAGATCTAACATGATATTCGAGCATTAGCAAATGAAACTACCTACAATAAAATTGAATAGTATAGCAATACTTACCACAGGTGGGGGAGGATCTTAAACTAATAAGTTTGGAAAACAATAAGGTAAAGTAGATGTTATTAGAATAAAGACAAAAATAAATAAATGTTATCTAGTTGGCATATATGTTTTTCATGGGTTATTGATAAGATATTCTCAAACTAGTTTCTGTGTATAATAGATTTGAACAAATAAATAAGTATGTTGTAGATAATAAAAACAGGTTTCTCACTGTTAGATAACACATTTACAAATAAAGTAAAGGGAAAGACTAAATTAATCCCTGTGGTATTGAACAGGAATCTGAGATATTGGTAAAAGCTCATTATATGTCTACACTACACGGGCACATAAAAATAGATGTATATATACATAGCTAATATAAAATATTTTATACTCTTGTCTGCTGAGAAGTCATTGAAACAATTAATTACCATTCCTCAAGCAGTGTTCTTGATTTCTCATCTTGAGGGACCAGGGAGAGGGAAATCATATCAAGGCAGAAGCAGGAAAAACTAAGAGGAATATGAGAAACTAGAAAAACAAAAGCTAAAAAGAGACATGAGAGGAAATTGTGGAAAAACACTGAGGCCAATCTGAAGGAGCTTCACATGGCAAATCTTATAGAAACAAGATAGTGACAGTATTGAATTAGAAACCCAAAATAGGGCTGGTAATATGGCTTAGTGGTAGAATGCTTGCCTTGCATGCATGAAGCCCTGGGTTCAATTCTTCAGTACCATGTAAACAGAAAAAGCCGAAGTGGTGCTGTGGCTCAAGTGAAAGAGTGTTAGCCTTGAGCACAGAGAGGCTCAGGGACAGTCCCCAAGCCCTGAGTTCAAGCCCCAGGACTGGCCAAAAAAGAAATTCAAAATAAAAGACTTATTCCTGAGTTTATAGCAATATAATAAATATTTGATTAAATGCACTTAAGATCTGTGTCAGCTCCTCTTTGTAATGAAGTTGCAATTAATAAACAGTAAAGAAGGAAATAGATATTACCACAAAGCAAATACCACAGAGATGACTATTGCATGCATGCTCTATTGATGGGTGGTAGTGAGCAAAGGATCGAGGAGAGAAAATACTTGCACAGTTTAAAAGTATCTGCATTGAGATGCTTTGCATGCACTTTAAAGGAAATGATCAGACTTCACAGTGGAAATGACCAGGAAAGATAACCTTGAATAGCCAGGCACTGATAGCTCAAGCCTGTAATCCTAGCTACTCAGGAAGCTGAGATCTGAGGGTCATGGTTGAAAGCCAGCCCAGGCAGGAAAGTCCGTGAGACTCGTTTTTTTTGGTGGGGGGGAGTCCTGTCGTGGGGCCTGAACTCTGGGTCTGGACGCTGTCCCTCAGCTCTTCAGCTCAAGGATAGCACTCTACTACTTGAGCCACAGCGCCACTTCCAGCTTTTTTCTTTTTGCTTATGTGGTGCTGAGGAATTGAACCCAGGGCCTCATGCTTGCAAGGCAAGCGCTCTACCACTGAGCCACCTTCCCAGCCCTCCGTGAGACTCTTATCTCCAATAAATTACACATAAAACCACGGAAGTGGTGCTGTGGTTCAAGTGGTAGAGTACTAGCTTTGAGCACAGAGAGGTTCATGAAGAGCCCAGGCCCTGAATTCAAGCCTCCACACCAGCAAAAATAAAATAAAATAAAGTAAAAATTAGCTAGTGTAGAACAAGTCAGGCAAAGTTCCACTTCTAAACAATTGTAAGAATGAGTAAAATAGATGATATCACTTAAGACAAGGGAAAACAGCATAGACATGACCTCTAGAAAAAGGAAACTAAGTAAAATTTCAATTCATCCTGCATTTCTTACTGGAGGCAATATCTGGGTTGGTGCATGAGGATAGGTCAAAAAAACACTGGGGAGCCATCATACTGAGGAAACAGTGATCAGAATTTGGTGATACTAACAATCTTTGGAATTGCAAGGCTTCAGAAATCTGCACAGAGGTCCCTTTTTGGTCTTATACTCAACAAAGTATATGTGAAGGGGAGAATTCGATGAGGCTGAACAAAGAGCAACTACCAGGGGAATAAAAAAAAAGTACAGGAGACCAGTGAGCTGAATAACTGCTGGAAGACAAACATAGCTGGGCTACAAACGATATGGATAGCCAGAGGGTAGAGTTTTCTTTGAACCTGAAAAGTCAGAAAAGTTTAAGTCATAGGAATGAGACCAATATAGCTCACAGAACATCCACAACTGAACTTTACTAGAGGCCTAGAAAAGAGGATTACGTGCAAATCAATCCAGATTTTCAGATTATTCAGACACAAACATTTAAAAATATGTCTTGGTACAGTTTTATTAGAACAGAATTTCAGAAATATTAATAAACATTTATAATCATCACATTTTTCCAATATGTACTTTGCTATTTCCTTCCTAGGAAAATGCATTTTGACCAATAATTTCTGTTCAATGATGTTGATATTAGTTCTACTGATCATAGCAACAAATGAGAAACTTTGTATTTTTCTACCAGGAGATCAGTTAAATTACTATATATATATAGTAATACTATGCATATATACCTTAGAACTCTAGGTAGCTCCTTATGTAGTAGAAAAATACTACATTCATTTTGCTCAGTGACATTGTTATCTGTGTAACTTAACTCACAGTGAACTCGTAGTACACACACACACACACACACACACACACACACACACAGAAGGAAAGTTCTAGAATAGAAAGCTCTAGAGTAAACTTTAAAGTAGAACAAAGTTTTCATTGTTGCTTCTTCTGGATAGAGGAACGAATTGTGAGGGAATATATAACAAAGGTGAATCTTAGGGCAACAAGAACATGTGTATGCACTATTTTCTAAAACAAACATTTTCCTGAGAGGTGAGCAGAGAAACATAAGGTAGTGGAAAGTTGTTTAATTGTTGCTTTTTCTTTTTCTTTTTTCAATCAAACAATTTATATCTGCCGTGGAACTATTTTTCTCTCTTAGAGGGATTTCTGGATTTTTTTTATAGATTCTGCCTTAGTAGATGTTTATCTACACAGTGATTTCCATAGTATTTCCTCATTAACCATATCTATGACAGACTGGTTTTAGACCACTTAGGTAATCTTACTTATTGGTGTATATATTCTGTGGAAAGTCTCAAGAAATTTACCTGGTTAGGATTGTGTTCGCAGCTGCTGCTGCACCGCTTTCTGATGCCCAGCTCCAGCGGAAGGAGAAGGAGGGTAAGGGCTCTCTATACCATGGCGCTAAACAAGCCAACTGCTTGCAAATCTACCCAGGAAGGAAACAACTGGCAACAAACGCCACTCGCAAGAATACGCCCTCTACTGGAGGGGTGAAGAAACCTCATCATTACAGGCCTGGTACTGTGGTGCTTCTTGAACTGAGCTTCCCAATCGCAAGTTCCCTTTCCAGAGAAATTGCGAGAAATTGCTCAGGACTTCAAAACAGACCTGAGCTTCCAGGGTGCACCTATTGGTGCTTTGCAGGACGCATGTGAGGCCTATCTGGTTATCCTTTTTGATGATACCAATCTGTGTGCTATCCATGCCACACGTGTAACCATTATGCCAAAAGATATCCAGATAGCAAGCCGCTTACCTGGAGAACATGCTTAAGAATCCGCTAAACTGGGAAGCATTTCACTCTCAAATTCCCCCCCCCCTTTTCTTGTTATCAGTAGTTCTGAATGTTAGAGTATTTTTCCCCACTTGTGGTCAAAAGATACCTAAGTATATGATTGCCAGTGGAAAAATAGTGGACAGAAATCAGGCCTTGGCAGCTTTTCCATTTTCATTTGTGTGTGAAGTTTTAATATAACTGCCGGGATATAAAGCATTAATGCAAGTCACAATGTTTCAGTGAACAAGTTTCAGTAGTTCAACATTATAACCATTATAAATAAACCTGTTAAATTTTGGTGGAAAAAATTTTTACCTGGTTGGAATGTGACATTGAATATCAGGATGGTTTCCAAGACCTCCTCTCTAGCTTTAGGATTATAAATTCATGAATTAGTATATTCTGTCACAAATTGAACTCTACTCCCCTGCTCTTGTGATATGAAAACACCCAGGGAGGTAAAGACATCACTGAACTTGACTGTCCAAAGTGAACAATTTACTGACAAGTGGCATTTTGTCAGAGGTGATCCATGGTAAGTGTCAGGAACTTTGGGGACCTGCAGAACAGAAAGTATGGGCTGTCTGTTCTCTAATAGTGGAACTTGTACAGGTCCAAGATGAGAAGGGAGTGAGGAGTGAAGGTCACTTCCTGCGTGTAGCTGGGAATATCTAGGGGAAGGGCATTGTAATATGGGAGCAACCTGGGATTGGACCCAGGTGCTGTACAATGAGACTTTAATGAATGGAAATTACTCCTATTTTTTTTTTACTTCAGATGATTCAACCCTGTGTGTTGTAATTTTTTTAATCAAAGAGAAGCCCACCAGCAGTGAACACCAAATTAGCCAAAAACCCTTTTATTTCATTCATTACCCACCCTCCCCCCAAAAAAGCCCTCAGTAAATCCCCTGTTACAAGGTATATTAGTTACTTTGGGAATTAGAGGAGTCTCTCAATCTAGATTCATCTAAAGAATCCTACAATATGTATCAAAAGCGAGTTTGTTACCTTTCTCTTTTCTTCCTTCCCTCTTTCCTTCTCTCCCAGCTACCATTTGATCCAAACTATCCCAATTGCACTTATTTAACCCACATTAAAAAAATCAAGGCCACTCTCAGATTCTGCAACTATTATACTACAGATAATGTAAAACATCCCTATAAGTATGTGGGCTTAAACTCTCCCAACCAAAGCTAAGACTACTACTACTAGCACAATGATTTGAGATGGCCCCCACCTTAAGGGGATATCACCCTTATACCTCAAAGTCTCTGGAGAGTTTGTGTATAAAACATGTCCAGTCTCTTCATTGTGTTCACCTGTGGTGAGGTAAAAGTACAGACTACTTTCTTCTCTGCCACAAATAGATTCTCTGTGGTTTACTCATCATCTCAAGGTAAGTGCTTAGAGCAGTTTTCCATGTGAGGCTTACTTTAGCCTCTAAAACACTACCCCAGGGACCCGACCTTGCTCACTACTCCTACACTCTCCTCTGACCCACCACCAAGATGAACTTCAAATCACTTCATGGAGGGGTCTGAAGTTTTCTGAGGGTTCAAACTGCCTTGTCATCAGAACCAGTTTATAGTTGGCTGCTTTCTACTCTCATCTTGACCTCCTCCCTCTCATTCTCACCCCAATACTACTTTTCCCCTGTCTTTCAGATCTTAAGGGATAATTTTCTATCATATATGAAAGCTGTTACCAGATTCACAAATACCATGGAGATTGCCTCGGTCTTCAGTTTTCTGCCATCCTGATTCCTACCATGCAGTTTTTCAAAAAGCAGATGTTAGTATTAGAAGAATAAAAAGATTTTTTTAAAAGCCAGTGAACAAGAAGTTAAATTCATCACAATTTATTTTTCCATGCTCTTAAGTAATTACATCCAGGTGTGCTTATTTTATTATACTTAACAAAGAACAGAATGAATTAGCAAGGACAAGAATGCATCATTGTTGACTTTTTCTTTATTTCTCAATGTAAACTGTTTTACTGCTGTTTTTCACATTTGAAAGGATATGTCTATTCCAGTGCCATGTTTTCTCATTGCAGGTCACGAAATATGAGGGAAGCTTTCTCAATTTGTTTTTTAATAGTAAGACTAAGAGTTAATCCTCACAAACAGTATTAAATATGTAGTGTATAACATTAATAGATATAGAGTCTAAAGTAGTTGAAAAATTTTCAAAGAATATATATATATATGTATATATATACATATATATATCACGTTTCCTGAATCCTCCATCTTCAAACACAAAGTGAAATAAAGTGTCTCAGACTCTACTAGTGGTAGAAGCTTCTGGAATTGCCCCTGGAACTTGCAATCACTACAGCACCAGAGTAGCTGCTAATCTTGTTTGGGCTTAGTCTTCTTCATCTTTCAAAGATTCCTCATACCAAGTTGGAAAGGCACTAGGAGTGGTACTGTGGATCTTGGCTAAAAATTCAAGTACTCTCATTTTACTTGTTTCATCATGGGCTTGAGTACCTCACAGAAATTGATACCATGAAGGATCACTGTTGGGCAACCTGCTGGTATTCTAAATATCTTTCCTGCACCAAATCTTAAGTAATGACTTTCTTGACATTTCCATAGGCAACATGATTTATTTCATCACAAATCCTCATTGCATTAAGCATCTCCCAGATATCTTCTTCATTGGCAGTTTCCTTTGATGAAGATCACACACAGAGTGGACATCAAGAGGCTGTTTCTTGGCATGATCTCACCATTTAGTCTTGCATCACAGATGGAATGGAATTTTTTTTTGACAAGGACGAAGTAGTGTCTGGGTAGATCAGTTTCCTTCGCACCAATCCCACAATTTAGCACCATCCATTCTGAGGCTTTCTTCAGAAGTGTGAGGAAGTGCCCTCATCCTCTTAGATGAGAAAACTGAGCATGTCTCCCTTTCTTATGGCCTCACTCATGTAATACTTCTTCAGCATGCACTTTACTCATGGCATTGCCTTCTTCTCTATCAGGGATAAGCTTGAAAAATCAGTGTTGAATTATGACTGAGAAGTGCTTACCATTCTCTCAGCTTGGCTGGTGGCATCTTTATCAGATTTGTGACATGAAACACCTTCAGGAGTAGTGGTGTCATCCTTCTGGGACTGCTGGAATTTGCTACACGACCCAGCAGCAGTTCCTAAAAGGGAAGAGGAAGGGGGTGGGGCTCATCTTCCTTGCCATAGTGACCTGAGTACCCTGGAGACCATGGACCTCTATTTTAGTCTTGCTGCATTTCTTACAAGCACACAACTTATTTTTCTGCCTCCAAGGCATGATTGTGGTCCATGCTGGTGTGCATCACGAGGAAGGAGAATGAGATGGTATTTGTATCTTCATCAGAGAGAGGGGGGGAGAGGTAGAGGGAGATGGAGGAGAGGGAGAGAGAGAGAGAGCACCTTGATTTTTACCTGAGGCTGCCTCTCCAGGTTTCTACCAGATCACTGCTCTGTTGGGCTCACTGGAGAAAGAGTGGGTATGTCTTAGCTGCAGTCTGCCAGCTCTGTGTAGGACACAAAGCATGGGCAGGTAGGTCTGGGCTCTGAGAGGTAGGAAGAGGTCCTTGAGTTCACATACACAATTGCCATGTCCACTGCCCCCTTCCCCTCCGTAGCTCTGAAGTTATATGGATGAGCCCTGAGAAGCCAGGGAGGGAGGGGTCCAACCAGGAACCCCTTTCCAGACATGACAACAGAAGCTAGCAGATTTTTCAGTGTCTCCCTTAAACGAAGGCCTCCCCTCCCAGGCAGCCCTGCCGGAGCTTCCTAAAGCTGATAACAGAAACTGGATGACTTGTTTTCAGTTTTGACTCCCTAAAGTGTCCATCTGACCAAGGCTTTCCTTCCCTGAACCCCCTCTCATTCCGTGGGTAGCTCCCAGGGCCAGTGGTCTAGGGGTCCACCCTCTGTTGTGCTGTAGTGAATCATCACCTTCATCACTCAGAATCCTTTCTTCTATTTTGTCTATATCTGGAGATTCATTTTCCTCTCCTCACCTGAGTCCTCCAGTGTGAGGCTAGATCTCCGGCAGGAAGTAAGCGTGAACGACACGCACAAGGAACACACGTCAGGAGAACAGGCTTAAGCAGGTCTTGTTTATTTCTGTACAAGGGGGGGATTTTATAGCCCCAGTTTTCCCAACCTCCTGAGTCCTTCCCGACCAATTTCTTAGCAAGAAGTTAATGTAAGGCACTTGTGAAGGGCACTACTTGGTGACAGGCAATGATTGGTCCCCCAGGGGCATGTAGGGAGCGTGGACAGCTCATGGCTGGCAAGCTAAGCAGAGGAGCCTGTGGGTCACATCTCTATGAGGAGGAAGTGTGCTTCTACTGCTACTCTAGCTGACTCAACCAGATCTGACCGGCTCTACCCACACCCCAGCCTTAGCTAAGTCTTCATTCCTTGGCATCTGGCAACAGAATGAGGTGCTGTTGGGCCTAACAGCCATACCTCGAGCCCCTTAGTGCTTGGCTGGTGAACCTGTTCACATGGGGTGCTGTCCATGTGGGGTGCTGTTCACGCAGGGTGCTTTCCACAAAGGATGCTTCTTGTGTGTCATACTGGCCATTCAGGGTACTGTGTACACAGGATGCATTCCATGTGGGGTGCTGTCCATACAGGACGCTGTTCCCATGGGGTACTGTTCACATGGGGTATTGTTTACATGGCATGTTTTCCACACAGGATGCTGTTCACGGGGGATGCTGCTCACATGGGAAGGTGGGCTGTTCATGTGAGGTTTTGTTCTTGCAGGTGTCGGAAGCCCTGCCATTTTGTGTCCTCACCATGACTCTCAGTATCCCTTCTGACCTCTGAAGACATGAATGTTCTCTCCTTACACCCAGGCTGCAATCTTCCCAAGTCTCCAGAGATAGTAATATCATGCAGATAGCTCAATCTGGGACCTTCCAAGTGTGGGATTCTATGCTATATCCATTGATTGGAGACTGGGGAAGGTCCCAGAAGTTCCTAGGGCTGGATGTGAATACAGAGTAGGATGTTCTCATCATGGGTTCTTTAAACCTTTCCTGATAAAACACCAATGCCATGAAAGCTGTGAGTTTCCCCCTACTGTGAACCTTGCAGAGAATGGCTGGCTCAAAGTAGAGTTACAGACCTGAAAGCTTCAACACTAAGCACATTCCTGGGTTAGGTGATTGCTTATAAGAAAATAAAAGCACCCTAGAAGTTAGCTCACCAGCCAAACTTAGATTTTTAAGAACCTTCTGTTTGAGGTCTGTTTTCTGAAATGAAAATTCTCAGGTGCAGATTTCCGTGAAACACACATCTTTTGACATCATGCAAGCCAGTCTATTCCACGCTGTGACTTTATATCTGAATTCCTATGTGTGCCTGTGTTTTCTTTTTCATGAAAGACAACTTAACCTTTATGTGTGATTTCCTCATTATGAACTCTGGGCCTGGGCACTGTCCCTCAGCTCTTCAGCTCAAGGCTAGCACTCTACCACTTGAGCCACAGCGCCACTTCCGAGTTTTTTCTTTTTGCTTATGTGGTGCTGAGGAATCGAACCCAGGGTCTCAGGCATGCAAGGCAAGCGCTCTACCACTGAGCCACCTTCCCAGCCCCCCCCATTATGTTTTTTGTATTTGACGAATATTACTTTTATTTTTGCCAGTCCTGGGGCTTGAACTCAGGCCCTGGGCACTGTCCCTGAGCTCCTTTTGCTCAAAGCACTCTACCACTTGAACCACAGCACCACTTCCAGCTTTTTCTGTTTATGTAGTACTGAGAAATCAAACATGCATGCTAGGCAAGCACTCTACACTAAGCTACATTCACAGCCTACAAATATTAATTTTTTAAGGCTAGTTTTCAGCAAGTATAAGGTTTCAGGTTGTCACCAACACATTTTCTGGAATAATAGTCTCAGTTCATTTAAAATTTTGTGCTGTCCTACTATTTCTCCCATGGAACTGGTTTTAGCAGTTCAAGGTCGAAGCTCAGATTCTTCAGTAAAGCAGTAGAAATTCACTGTTCCATAACAAAATAACATATATTGTGTGGTTTAAGCAATAACAATTTATTTTTCACAATTCTGGAGGCTAAAAATTCAGTGTCAGTTTTTCAGAAGGGATGGTTTCTGGGAAAGGTTCTCCTTCTGGCATATAAACACCTCGCTGCCTTACTATCTCTCCTCCTTCTTTATCTTCTTCTCCTTCACCAGCTTCTTCTTCTTGCTGTATGTGTATGTGCCAGGAGCAGGGCTTGAACTCAAGGCTTTGAGCTCTTGCTCAGCTTTCATGCTCATGCCTGGCACTCTACCACTTAAGCCATATCTCCAGTCTGGTTAATTGGGTATAAAATCTCAAGGACTTTTTCTCCTCAGGCTGATTTCAAATTGTGATCCTCCAGGTCTCAACCTCCTTGAGGAGCTTGATCACAAGTGTGAGCTACCAGTGCTTAGATGCTTTATTTCTTCTCCTTCTAAAGACACCAGTTCTTTTGGGATAGTGGCCCATCCCTATGACATCAATTAGCCTTATTACCACTTCTAAAGGGCCCATTTCCAAGTAAAGTCATATTGGGGGTTAGGGCTTCAATAGAATTTTTGTTTTTTTCGGTCCTGTGGTGGGGCTTGAACTCTGGGCCTGGGCACTGTCCCTCAGCTCTTCAGCTTAAAGGCTAGCGCTCTACCACTTGAGCCACAGCGCCACTTCTGGCTTTTTTCTTTTTTCTTATGTGGTCCTGAGGAGTCGAACCCAGGGTCTCAGGCATGCAAGGCAAACGCTCAACCACTGAGCCACCTTCCCAACCCCTTCAATAGAATTATTGAGGGAACACAGTCCAGTGCAGAGAAGATAATACATCTGTAAATAATAAAGTGGAAATTTTACACTATGATTCCCCCCATAAATCAATATAATGTACTAATTTTTTATTTAAGACTTCTTTTCCTTTTTTGTTTTTATAATCATCTGAAAAAACAATTGTATGCATTGTTACTGGGGGGAGGGTTAGATGAACTTTAGATTTTTGATACTATTGTGATTGAGTTATTTTCTAGCCACTGTCCTATTATTGGTTTTCTGTGACAAGGCTCCTGTTTGTGAACATAGACTTACTCATTATTATATTGAATATGAAATGAATGTAATTATTTACTACACATGAATGAGGCTGGCTCCAAGTCTCTTTTCTTGGGATGCCGTTATTTGGTTTTGATATCAAGATCAACATAATTGCTAAAATGACTTTAGTAATTTCCTATCATTTTGTAGAGTTTGAAAGAGTATACATGAGAGAGCAATTTGATTTCCCCTGGCCATTTAATGAAACTAGCCTCCACATCTGGCTTGTCCTAGAAATGTTTGAAGGAAGAATGTAAGTTAGGCTAGAGTTTTGCAATTAACAAGCAAACTAAAAAAAATTGACAGCAGATAATACAAGTTAAAAAGAAAACATTTTTGCATCAAAGAACATTTTCAAGAATATGAAAAGGCAACTTAAAGGATGAAAATTAATATTTAAGTCATGCATATGAAAAGAACTCATCCAACTCAATGACAAAAAGAAAATATCCAATTAAAAATGAGCAACAGATTTGGAGAGATGTTTAATGTTACTGGTCTTTAGAGAAATGGAAATGAAAACCACAATGACTACCACTTTATACTAACCAGAACTGTTTCAATTCCTTAAAGGTAAAAGGCAAGTGGTAGAGAAGATATGGAGAAATAGCAGTCGTTATATATTGCTGATGGGAATTTAAAGTGTACCACTATGGAAAACACCTTAGTAGTCACTTAAATAGGTTAAACATAGAATTAAATATTTTTGAGCCACCAATTTCACTTCTAAGGTATATAGTCACAGGAATTTTTACAGAAATATTTAACAGCAGCATTATAGTAATGGCTAAAACCTGAAAATATCCAAAATGTCTGTTAATAGATGACTACAAAAACAAAATTTAGTATATACAACCAAGGTAACATTATTTAGGCATAGAACTAATTAATTATTGGCACATGCCAAAATGTGGAGGAAACTTGAAACCATTACAGTAAAAATGTGGGATACCAAAGGTCTTATACTGTATAATTCTTTTCTATGTGATATATCTAAAATAGAAAAATCCATGGGGACAGAATGGGACTAGTAGCTAGCTTGGGGTTAGGAAGGGAAGAATGTGGAATCATTGCTTAATAGATAAAGGATAGTTTTTGGTGTGAGAAAAACTTATAAAAGATGTTATACAATATCATGAGCATTCTAAATTTCACCAAATTTTACATTTTAAAATTAGTTGACTATATGTTTATGTGAATTTGATCTCAATGAAATAGTATAACAAAATGCTTAAAATTATAACATTTTATGTGGTTCTTAATGTACATCATGGTAATATTTAATAAAGCTGTACCATACATTGGGAAAGATAAAAAGATCAAATAGGCACTGAAATATCTACATTCTACAGGAAATGGTTAAAGAGTTATGCTGTCAGAACTAGATAAGTTACATTTGACTAATATAGTTGCTCAATCATTCAGTAATAATTTATAACAAATGTACTTGAAGTACTATTCATTTAAGTTAAATTATTTTTAATGTTTGTAGTAAATTTATTTAAATTACAAAAATCAAATCACTCATAAAAATGCAAGAATGGGAAACACAAAAATAGAGCAAACAAGCTAAATAATAAAATAGAAGTTCAATAATTGCGTTAAATCTAAATGGTAAAATTACATCAATTAAAAGTAGTTGCTAGAATGGATAAATTACATGCTGTCACCACATGCTCCCTATAAAATCTCACTTCAATTGTTGTATTACAAATTCAAATTCTGTATTAAGCATACAGAATTAGGAAAGTACATCTTAACCAAACCATAACCAAACAAAAACTGATGCACTGCAACAACATAAGCACAACAACACAACTTCAAAAACAAAACCTCGATTGGATCAGCTTTTCAAGTATCAAAATGCAGATTTCAAAGGAGAGAATTACCACTGATAAAGATAGTTAATGATGATAAAGCAATAAATTCTTTATAATATCTAAATATGTAGGTAACTAAAAAAAGTTTCAAAATATCTAAAATAAAACCTGACAGCACTGAAAAGGTTAAAAGATAACATATTTATACTTAGGATCTTAATACCTTATATCTCAGGAATCTAAAGAACCAATAGCAAGGAAATCATCAAAGACATAAGAATGAAAAGTACTATAAGATCTTGTTAGTCCTCAAACAGCAAAATACATATTTTTTTATGGGCCTGGAGTATCTACCAAGAACATCTATGTGCTAAGTCATAAAATTTGTCTTAAATGTGAAATAACTGAAATAACATAAATCACATTGTTTATACCAATGAAATTGGCTCAAACTCAATATCAAAAGCCAAACAGGCAATTTTGAAAACATTTAAAACTGGGAAACATGATATAGATCATATGTTGGTTATAGAAGGATTCTTGATGACAAGTTTAAAAATGCATATCAAAACTATAAAGAAAAATCAATAAACTCAAAATCTTAACTGTTTCAAAAGATAACATAAAATTGATAGATATCTAGCTTGAGTGATGTAGCAAAAGACAGAGGACAAAAATGAACAATACTGTAAAATAAAAGAGAAGATACTGCCAAAGAACCAAGAGATATTAAAAGGATTACAAAAAATATTATGAACCACTTTATACACATAAATTTCACAACTCAGAAAGAAATGAACCAATTCCTTAGAAACCACCAACTACCAAAAGTCATCCAAGATATAATAGATAGCCTGAAGAATCTTATAACTGTTTTTTAAAATGAAGTTTATAGCTAAAAAACTGAGAAAAAATTATCTTGGTTCAGATGGTTTCACTGGCAAATTCAACCAAGCACTTAAAGAAGAAATGACACCAATTTAATACAATCTCTTCCAGAAAATAGAAAAGGAGGGAACACTTCACAACTCAATAACGAGGCCAACATTACTCTTTTACCAGTGAAAGACAACTACAAGACAATAAAGGAAAGTTGCTGAATAAAAACTTCAACAAAATATTAGCAAACTAAATCTAGAAATATGAAAAATGGCAAAGAATGAAGTGTTATTTATTCTATAAAATTCAAGACCGGCCAAATACTCTACATTAACCAATATTACCTATCATATTAACTGGAGAAAAAAGAAAAGCTACACAATCAAATTGGATGTCACAGAAAAAGAATTTGATACAATTCAGCACACATTTATTATGAAAATTTTACAGCATATTAAAAGTTGCAAGAATATTTGTCAAGAATAAGAATGTCTGTAAAAATGTTATAGTGGGCAGTCTAGGGGACAAGATGGCGGAGGAGAAGCTGGAAGCTGAACAAGCTCTCGCATAGAAAGCAGTTTTAGAGTTCCAGTGAACAGTCCTAAGCCAGAGAAACACACCAAGTGTGCCATCACAGGACAGAGAGTTAGACAAGTGAGAGAAAGCCAAGGCAAGAATACACATCTGAGCACCAGCCAGCAACAGCTGCCACCGGCGGCGGCCAGCCCGGCGGCGGCAGGGTCGCGGTGGAGAC